>NC_057806.1:81499054-81799054 GCF_018294505.1 Triticum aestivum | reverse complement strand
TCAAGACTCTTCATTTTATATTTTAGTGATCCAAGATCACATTGAGTCTTTACGAAAAGCCAATACTATCAAGGAGGGATAAGGTGTTGCTTAATGAGCCTCTTGCTTCATGTGCTTAGTGATATGCTCCAAAACCCTCAACTACTTTCCCATATCCACATATGACCTAAACCCAAAGCCAAACTCGGTCCTACCGATTCTTTCTATCCGGCGCCACCGAGTTTCACTTGTCATAAGCCACTGCCAAACCCTAACAAATCGGTTCTACCGATAGGGATCTCGGTCTCACCGAGATGGGATTGCAAACTCTCTGTTTCCCTTTCGTAACTTTTCGGTCTCACCGAAAGAGCGAATCGGTCCCACCGAGATTGCAATGTAAATTCAGTGTTTTCTTTTTGTAACTTTTCGGTCTCACCGAAAGAGCAAATCGGTCCCACCGAGTTTGCCTGACCAACTCTCTGGTTAGCTAATTACCAAAATCGGTCTCACCGAGTTTGTGTAATCGGTCTCACCGAGATTACGTTATGCCCAAACCCTAACCATATCGGTCCTACCGAGTTGCATGTCAGTTCCACCGAAAATCTCTAACGGTCAGTAGGTTTACCTTTTCGGTACGACCAAGTTTGTTGATTCGGTCCCACCGAGATTGGAAAACTGTGTGTAATGGTTGGATTTTGTGTGGAGGCTATATATACCCCTCCACCTCCTCTTCACTCGTGGAGAGAGCCATCAGAACACATACACAATTCCAACTCATATGTTCTGAGAGAGAACCACCTACTCATGTGTTGAGACCAAGATATTCCATTCCTACCATATGAATCTTGATCTCTAGCCTTCCCAAGTTGCTTTCCACTCAAAACTTCTTTCCACCAAATCCAAATCCTATGAGAGAGAGTTGAGTGTTGGGGAGACTATCATTTGAAGCACAAGAGCAAGGAGTTCATTACCTACACACCATTTGTTACTTCTTGGAGAGTGGTGTCTCCTAGATTGGCTAGGTGTTACTTGGGAGCCTTCGACAAGATTGTGGAGTTGAACCACGAAGTTTGTAAGGGCAAGGAGATCGCCTACTTCGTGAAGATCTACCGCTAGTGAGGCAAGTCATTCGTGGGCGATGGCCATGGTGGGATAGACAAGGTTGCTTCTTCATGGAACCTTTGTGGGTGGTTACTTCTTCGTGGACCCTTTGTGGGTGGAGCCCTCCGTGGACTCGCGCAACCATTACCCTTCGTGGGTAGAGCCCTCCGTGGACTCGCGCAACCGTTACCCTTCGTGGGTTGAAGTCTCCATCAACGTGGATGTAGGATAGCACCACCTATCCGAACCACGGGAAAAACATCCGTGTCTCCAATTGCGTTTGAATTCTCGAAACCCTTCCCTTTACATTCCGCTGCTCATATACTCTTTGCATGCTTGCTTGATATGTATTGTGTATGTTGAAATTGTGCCTAAACTCCACTTAAACCTAAAAAGCTTAAAAATTGCAACTTTAGCATTAAGTGTCTAATCACCCCCCCCCCCTCTAGACACATCTACTTCTAGATCCTACAGTGGCACGTAGGATAATTTTGAATTTCTGCTACGTTCCCCAACAATTGATACGTCTCCAATGTATATATAATTTTCAATTGTTCCATGCTATTATATTATCCATCTTGGATGTTTTATATACATTTATATGCTATTTTATATGATTTTTGGGACTAACCTATTCACCTAGAGCCTAGTGCCAATTTCTGTTTTTCCTTGTTTTTGAGTTCTACAGAAAAGGAATACCAAACGGAGTCCAATTGACATGCCAATTTTTGATGATCTTTTATGGACCAAAAGAAGCCCCAGAGTAAAATAGTTGGGCCAGAAGAGTCTCGAGCCATCCACGAGGGTGGGGGCGCGCCCTACCCCCTTGGGCGCGTCCCCCTATCTCGTGGATGACTCGGAGACCCCCCCTGATGTGACACCTACGCCAAAAACTCCTATAAATACAGAAACCTCCAAAAAATAACCTAGATCGGCAGTTCCACTGCCGCAAGCCTCCGTAGCCACTGAAAACCAATCTAGACCCGTTCTCGCACCCTGCTAGAGGGGGCATCCATCACCGGTGGCCATCTTCATCATCCCGGCGCTCTCCATGACAAGGAGGGAGTAGTTCACCCTCGGGACTGAGGGTATGTACCAGTAGCTATGTGTTTGATCTCTCTCTCTCTCTCTCTCGTGTCCTTGATATGGCACGATTTTGATGTACTGCGAGCTTTGCTATTATAGTTGGATCTTATGATGTTTCTCCCCCTCTACTCTCTTGTAATGGATTGATTTTTCCCTTTGAAGTTATCTTATTGGATTGAGTCTTTAAGGATTTGAGAACACTTGATGTATGTCTTGCATGTGCTTATCTGTGGTGACAATGGGATATTCACGTGATCCACTTGATGTATGTTTTGGTGATCAACTTGCAAGTTCCATGACCTTGTGAACTTATGCATAGGGGTTGGCACACATTTTTGTCTTGACTCTTTGGTAGAAACTTTGGGGCACTCTTTGAAGGTCTTTCTGTTGGTTGAATAGATGAATCTGAGATTGTGTGATGCATATTGTATAATCATACCCATGGATACTTGAGGTAACATTGGAGTATCTAGGTGACATTAGGGTTTTGGTTGATTTGAGTCTTAAGGTGTTATTCTAGTTCGAACTCTAGGATAGATCGAACGGAAAGAATAGCTTCGTGTTATTTTACTACAGACTCTTGAATAGATCAATAAGAAAGGATAACTTTGAGGTGGTTTCGTACCCTACAATAATCTCTTCGTTTGTTCTCCGCTATTAGTGACTTTGGAGTGACTCTTTGTTGCATGTTGAGGGATAGTTATATGATCAAATTATGTTATTATTGTTGAGAGAACTTGCACTAGTGAAAGTATGAACCCTAGGCCTTGTTTCCTAGCATTGCAATACCGTTTTTGCTCACTTTTATCATTAGTTACCTTGCTGTTTTTATATTTTCAGATTACAAAAACCTATATCTACCATCCATATTGCACTTGTATCAACATCTCTTCACCGAACTAGTGCACGTATACAATTTACCATTGTATTGGGTGTGTTGGGGACACAAGAGACTCTTTGTTATTTGGTTGCAGGGTTGCTTGAGAGAGACCATCTTCATCCTACGCCTCCCATGGATTGATAAACCTTAGGTCATCCACTTGAGGGGAATTTTCTACTGTCCTACAAACCTCTGCACTTGGAGGCCCAACAACGTCTACAAGAAGAAGGTTGTATAGTAGACATCAAGCTCTTTTCTGGCGCCGTTGCCGGGGAGGTGAGTGCTTTAAGGTATATCTTTAGATCTTGCAATCGAATCTTTTAGTTTCTTGTTTTATCACTAGTTTAGTTTATAAAAGAAACTACAAAAAATGGAATTGAGGGTGCCTCATATGCTTCATCTTTTTAATATCTTTTGTGAAAATGATGGAAAGGAAAATTGTGCCCAAGTGCTAGAAGAAGAATGCATTAAAATGTTTGGCACTAAATCTTTGAATGATGAGCATGATTACAATGTTGTTAGTACAAACTCTTCGAATATCCATAGTATTGGTGATGATTGCACTAGTCATGATGAAAATGTCTCTTATAAGCATGTCAAATTTTGTGGAGTGCATAGAGTTTGCAAGTACACACCAAATAGGGAAGATAGATTTTGCAAGAGGCATAAGTATTTACAAACTAAATGGTTGCAAGAAAGGCTAGATGTTTGTGCTAAAAATTTAAATTTTCTTAGCCATCCTTGTGAACTTTGCAATGAACGTGGTCATTTAAATCTCCAATGCAAATTGTTTCATGATCGAATCGTGTCCAAAAATTGTGATGACTTGATTTTCCTTGCACATCATAACAAACTTAGTTTGCTTGTGGGTTATGAAGAAATGAAACATATAACTAA
This sequence comes from Triticum aestivum, assembly GCF_018294505.1. Taxonomy (NCBI): domain Eukaryota; kingdom Viridiplantae; phylum Streptophyta; class Magnoliopsida; order Poales; family Poaceae; genus Triticum; species Triticum aestivum. The sequence goes on along the minus strand of NC_057806.1, from coordinate 81,795,111 downwards.
GGATCTTGCAGAATTTGTCCTTGATAAAGTTCTTGATTTTGATCTAGAGGAAATTTATATGTATTGTGCGGTGAATTGCATTGAAAATCCTTATATTGCCAATTAAATAAAGACAAGAAAACAAATAGAAGATGAAGATAATACTAATGAAAGGGAAGAGACTTCCCAATATCCTCCTATTGTTTCTTATGATGAATCAGGTAACGAGGAGGAGCCTTCTATTCAACCAATCTCATTAATAAGGAGCTCCAAAAAGAGGATTAAACCCATACATAATGTGAAGAAGAAAAAGAAAAGACGAAGAAGCAAAGGTAAAAAGGTATCCCTCCCAAATGATGTTGCTCCTATTACTCATTGTGATGATGATAATTGCTATACTATTGGTGCTATCCATACTTTTAATGATGAGAGTGATTGTGCTTATGATATGCAAAGGCCCAAGCTTGGGGATGCTATGTTTGATGAGAATGACATGTTTGAGAATTTATCTATTTCAATTCATGTTTGTACCAAGCTTGGGGATGCTATGTTTTATGAAGATGATATTTTTAACCTCCCAAGTTTTGATGAGCAAATTTATTACGATGATAGCATGCCTCCTATTTATGACGATTATATTGATGAAAGTGGGTTTGGAAGAGTGTCAACTTTAGGAAGTAATGATTCCACTATTTTGGAGGATGTTGAATCTTATTGTGATAATTATAAAAGTGGATTTGGAGAGGTCATGACTTTATTTAGTAATGATTCCACTATCTTGGAAGAGGTTTCAATTGATTATGATGAGAACAAAGTTGCTACTTATGATGATTATTGTGATGATACTTATGTTATAAAAAGTAGTGATGATTATATTTACAAAACTTGTCATGATTATGATTACCCTTTTCCCGAACATTGCTCTTTTAATGTGGAAACAATTTATAGTATTCGAGTTTCTTATGATACTCCCACTATTCCGAATGAGAAGAATTTTGCTTATGTGGAGAGTAATAAAAATTCTATGCTTGTGGCTCATGAAAAGAATGCTTTATGTGATAGTTATATTGTTGAATTCATTCATGATGCTACTGAAAATTATTATGAGGGAGGAATATATGCTTGTAGGAATTGCAATAATATCAAGTTTCCTCTCTATGTGCTTAAAATCTTGAAGTTGTGCTTGTTTTGCTTTCCTATGCTAGTTGATTCTTGTTCCCATAAATTGTTTGCTCACAAAATCCCTATACATAGGAAGTGGGTTAGACTTAAATGTGCTATTCATATTTTTCATGATGCTCTCTTTATGTTTCAATTCTTATCTTTTATGTGAGCATCATTGAAATCATCATGCCTAACTAGGGGCGTTAAACGATAGCGCTTGTTGGGAGGCAACCCAATTTTATTTTTGTCATTTGCTTTTTGTTCCTGTTTAGTAATAAATAGTTCATCTAGCTTCTGTTATGATTGGGCTTTTTATGTTTCAATTAGTGTTTGTGCCAAGTAAAGCCTTTAGGATCTTCTTGGGTGATTGTTGTTTGATCTTGCTGATAAAACAGAAAGCATGCGCTCACGAGAATAATTATCATTTTTTACCAGAGAGCGATAAAATGCCAATTCCAACTGCAGTAGATCAATATACTTTTTATCTTGGTTGTCCTTATTTTTTAGAATTTTTGGAGTTACAGAAGTATTCAAAATCTCCAGATTACTACAAACTGTTCTATTCTTGACAGATTCTGTTTCATTGTGTTGTTTGCTTATTTTGATGAATCTATGAGTAGTATCGGAGGGTATGAACCATAGAGAAGTTGGAACACAGTAGATATTACACCAATATGAATTTAGAATAAGTTCACAACAGTACCTAAGTGGTGATTTATTTTCTTATACTAACGGAGCTTACGAGTTTTCTGTTAAGTTTTGTGTTGTGAAGTTTTCAAGTTGTGGGTAAAGATTCGATGGACTATGGAATAAGGAGTGGCAAGAGCCTAAGCTTGTGGATTCCCAAGGCACCCCAAGGTAATATTCAAGGACAACCAAGAGCCTAAGCTTGGGGATGCCCCGGATGGTATCCCCTCTTTCGTTTTCGTTCATCGGTAACTTTACTTGGAGCTATATTTTTATTCACCACATGATATGTGTTTTGCTTAGAGCGTCATTTTATTTTCTTTTGTTTTTCTTGCTGTTTGAATAAAATACCAAGATCTGAGATTCTTAAATGTTAGAGAGTCTTCACATAGTTACATAATTATTCGACTACTCATTGATCTTCACTTATAGCTTTTGGAGTAGTTTGTCATTTGCTCTAGTGCTTCACTTATATATTTTTAGAGCACGACGGTGGTTTTATTTTAAAGAAATAGATGAACTCTCATGCTTCACTTATATTATTTTGAGAGTCTTTAGAACAGCATGGTAATTTTCTTTGGTTATGAATTTAGTCCTAATATGATAGGCATCCAAGAGGGATATAATAAAAACTTTCATATAAAGTGCATTGAATACTATAAGAAGTTTGATTCTTTATGATTGTTTTGAGATATGAAGATGGTGATATTAGAGTCATGCTAGTTGAGTAGTTGTGAATTTGAGAAATACTTGTGTTGAAGTTTGCAAGTCCCGTAGCATGGACGTATGGTAACCGTTGTGTAACAAATCTGAAGCATGAGGTGTCTAACACCCCCAGTGTCATGCTACAATAATCCCCTGTTAATGGTGCCATGTCATCATGTTACTGTTGCTGACCTTCACTTGATCCAAATCACCATTCAAATTAAAATCCAATCGAAAGTCAAATTTCAAATTTGTCAAACTTCAAATTAAAAATGTTCAAGGTGTGGCAAATAATCCCTGGATATTTGTCATGTTGGAAACAACCTATTTTGGATTCCCAAAGTACCCTTGAAAATTATTTAGTGGTCCAGCAGCATTTAAAATTGGCCGTTTCAATTTCTATAAATGGTTAGACATCTCCTTTTCACTCCATACTTTTTGTTTCCATTTCATTATATTGTGTTAGAGTTATATGCCAAGTTTTGTTCAAAACAAAACTCATTTGTTACTAAAAGAAAATACAAAGCAGCCACTAAATTTAATAAACAAAAAAGTGAAAGGGAAAGTTATAAAAATTTAAAACAAAGAAAAGCCCCTCCCCCGCGTTGGGCCATCCGGCTCAGCTAGCCAACCGGACGGCCCAACCGCCCCCTCTCTGGCCTACAAGGCCATGTTGGGGAATATAGCAGAAATCAAAATTTTCTACGCATCACCAAGATCAATCTATGGAGTAATCTAGCAACGAGGGAAGGAGAGTGCATCTACATACCCTTGTAGATCGCTAAGCGGAAGCGTTCAAGTGAACGGGGGTGATGGAGTCGTACTCGTCATGATCCAAATCACCGATGATCCTAGTGCCAAACGGACGGCACCTCCGTGTTCAACACACGTACAGCCCGGTGACGTCTCCTACGCCTTGATCCAGCAAGGGGAGAAGGGGAGGTTGGGGAAGACTCCACCCAGCAGCAGCACGACGGCGTGGTGGTGGTGGAGGAGCGCGGGACTCCAGTAGGGCTTCGCCAAGCACTACGAGAGACAAGGAGGGAGAGGGGTAGGGCTGCGCCAACAGGGAGATTGAATCGTGTGTTGGGCTGCCCCTTTGCTCAAGTATATATAGGGGGAGGGGAGGGGCTGCGCCCCCACCTAGGGTTCCGTCCCTAGGGGTGGCGGCAGCCCCCAGATCCCATCTGGGAGGTGGCCAAGGGGGAGAGAGAGGGGGGCGCACCTAGGGTGGGCCTTAGGTCCCATCTGCGCCTAGGGTTTGCCCCCTCTCCCCTTGAGGACGCCTTGGGCCTTGGTGGGAGGCGCCCCAGCCCACCTAGGGGCTGATCCCTTCCCACTATTGGCCCATGTAAGCCTCCGGGGCTGGTGGCCCCACCTGGTGGACCCCCGGACCCCTCCGATGGTCCCGGTACACTACCGGTGATGCCCGGAACAATTCCGGTGGCCAAAACCATACTTCCTATATATCAATATTTACCTCCGGACCATTCCAAAACTCCTCGTGATGTCCGGGATCTCATCCCGAGACTCCGAACAACATTCGGTAACCGTGTACATACTTTCCCTATAACCCTAGCGTCATCGAACCTTAAGTGTGTAGACCCTACGGGCTCGGCAGTCATGCAGACATGGCCGAGACAACTCTCCAGTCAATAACCAACAGCGGGATCTGGATACCCATGTTGGCTCCCACATGTTCCACGATGATCTCATCGGATGAACCACGATGTCAAGGATTCAATCAATCCCGTATACAATTCCCTTTGTCTAGCGGTATGATACTTGCCCGAGATTCGATCGTCGGTATCCCGATACCTTGTTCAATCTCGTTACCGGCAAGTCTCTTTACTCGTTCCGTAACACATCATCCCGTGATCAACTCCTTGGTCACATTGTGCACATTATGATGATGTCCTACCGAGTGGGCCCAGAGATACCTCTCCGTTACACGGAGTGACAAATCCCAGTCTCGATTCGTGCCAACCCAACAGACACTTTCGGAGATACCTGTAGTGTACCTTTATAGCCACCCAGTTACGTTGTGACGTTTGGCACACCCAAAGCACTCCTACGGTATCCGGGAGTTGCACAATCTCATGGTCTAAGGAAATGATACTTGACATTAGAAAAGCTTTAGCATACGAACTACACGATCTTTGTGCTAGGCTTAGGATTGGGTCTTGTCCATCACATCATTCTCCTAATGATGTGATCCCGTTATCAACGACATCCAATGTCCATGGTCAGGAAACCGTAACCATCTATTGATCAACGAGCTAGTCAACTAGAGGCTTACTAGGGACATGGTGTTGTCTATGTATCCACACATGTATCTGAGTTTCCTATCAATACAATTCTAGCATGGATAATAAACGATTATCATGAACAATGAAATATAATAATAACTAATTTATTATTGCCTCTAGGGCATATTTCCAACAGTCTCCCACTTGCACTAGAGTCAATAATCTAGTTCACATCGCCATGTGATTAACACTCACAGGTCACATCGCCATGTGACCAACATCCAAGAGTCTACTAGACTCAATGATCTAGTTCACATCACTATGTGATAAACACTCAAAGAGTTCTGGGTTTGATCATGTTATGCTTGTGAGAGAGGTTGTAGTCAACGGGTCTTGCCATATTCAGATCCCTATGTATTTCGCAAAACTTTTATATCGTAGATGCTGCTACCACGTTCCACTTGGAGCTATTCCAAATTGTTGCTCCATTATACGTATCCGGTATCTCTACTCAGAGCTATCCGGATAGGTGTTAAGCTTGCATCGACGTAACTCTTTACGTCGAACTCTTTATCACCTCCATAACCGAGAAACATTTCCTTATTCCTCTAAGGATAATTTTGACCGCTATCTGGTGATCTACTCCTAGATCACCTTTGTACCCTCTTGCCAGACATGTGGCAAGGCACACATCAGGTGCGGTACTCAGCATGGCATACCGTATAGAGCCTATGACAAAAGCATAGGGGACGACCTTCGTCCTTCCTCTTTCTTCTGCCGTGGTCAAGCTTTGAGTCTTACTCAACTTCACACCTTACAACTCAGGTAAGAACCCCTTCTTTGACTGATCTATTTTGAACTCCTTCAAAAACATGTCAAGGTGTGCGTTCTTTGAAAGTATCATCAGGCGTCTTGATCTATCTCTATAGATCTTGATGCCCAATATGTAAGCAGCTTTATCCAGGTCTTCCTTTGAAAAACACTCTTCAAACAACCGTTTATGCTTTCCAGAAATTCTACATTATTTCGGATCAACAATATGTCATCCACATATACTTATCAGAAATGTTGTAGTGCTCCCACTCACTTTCTTGTAAATACAAGTTTCTAGCAAACATTGTATAAACCTAAAAGCTTTGATCACTCCATCAAAACATATATTCCGATTCCGAGATGCTTGCTCTAGTCCATAGAAGGATTGCTGGAGCCAGCATACCTTTTAGCATCCTTAGGATCGACAAAACCTTTTATTGTATCACATACAACTTTTCTTACGAAAACTGGTAAGAAAACTTGTTTTGACATCCATCTGTAAGATTTCATAATCGAAAAATACAGCTAATGCTATCATGATTCCGACGGACTTAAGCATCGCTACGGGTGAGAAATTCTCATCGTAGTCAACTCCTTGAACTTGTGAAAAGACTCTTTCCCACAAGTCGAGCTTCATAGACGGTAACATTACCGCCCACGTCCGTCTTCTTCTTAAAGATCCATTTATCTCAATGGCTTGCCGATCATCGGGCAAGTCCACCAAAGTCCATACTTTGTTCTGATATATGGATCCTATCTCGGATTTCATGGCTTCTAACCATTTGTCGGAATACGGGCCCACCATCGCTTCTCCATAGCTCGTAGGTTCATTGTTGTCTAACAACATGATATCTAAGACAGGATTACCGTACCACTTAGGAGTAGTACATATCCTTGTCGACCTACGAGGTTCGATAGCAACTTGATCCGAAGCTTCATGATCACTATCATTAACTTCCTATTCAACAGACGTAGGCGCCACAGAAAACATCTTTCTGTGTTGCATCACTCTCTGGTTGAAGTAAAGGTTCGACAACCTCATCAAGTTCTATCTTCCTCCCACTCAATTCTTTCGAGAGAAACTCCTTCTCGAGAAAGGACCCGTTCTTAGCGACAAACAATTTGCCCTCGGATCTGAGATAGAAGGTATACCCAACTGTCACCTTTGGGTATCCTATGAAGATGTGTTTGTCCGCTTTGGGTTCGAGCTTCTCCGGCTGAAGCCTTAAGCATCGCAGCCCCAAACATTAAGAAACGACAACTTTGGTTTCTTGCCAAACCAATGTTCATACGACGTCGTCTCAACGGACTTAGATGGTGTCCTATCTAAAGTGAATGCAGCTGTCTCTAACGCATAACCTCAAAATGAAAACGGTAGATTGGTAAGAGACATCATAGATCGCACCATATCTCATAGGGTTCGATTACGACGTCCGGACACACCATTACCTTGTGGTGTTCCAGGTGGCTTCAACTGTGAAACAATTCCACAATGTCTTAAGTGATTGCCAAACTCATAACTCAGAAAATCCCCTTTGATCAGATCGTAGGAACATGATCTTCTTGTTATGATGATTCTTAACTTCACTCTGAAATCGCTTGAACTTTTCAAACGTTTCAGACTTGTGCTTCATTAAGTAAATATACCTATATCTACTCAAATCGTCAGTGAAGATGAGAAAATAGCGATATCCACCGCACGCTTCAATTCTCATTGGATCACACGCATCAGCATGCATGATTTCCAACAAGTCACTTGCCCGTTTCATTGTACCTGAAAACGGGGTCTTAGTCATCCTGCCCATGAGGCATGGCTCGCATGTGTCAAGCGATTCAAAATCAAGTGACTCCAAACATCCATCGACATGGAGTTTCTTCATGCATCTTACGCCAATATGACCTAAGCGGCAGTGCCACGAGAAAGTGGTACTATCATTATTAACTCTACATCTTTTGGCGTGAACATGTGTATTACCACGACCGAGATTCAATGAACCATTCACATAGGGTGCATGACCATGAAAGGTATCATTCATGTAAACAGAATAACCATTATTCTCTAACTTAAATGAATGACCGTATTGCAATGAACATGATCTAATCATATTCATGCTCAACGTAGACACCTGATAACATTTATCTAGGTTCAATACTAATCCCGAAGGCAGATGGAGCGTGCGATGGTGATCTCATCAACTTTGGAAACACTTCCAACACACATCGTCACCTCGCCCTTAGCCAGTCTCCGTTTAGTCCGTAGCTTTTGCTTCAAGTCACCAATAATAGCAACTGAACCGGTATCCAATACCCAGGTGCTACCAGGAGTACTAGTGAGGTACACATTAATAACACGTATATACTTTGTTGAAGTTGCCAGCCTTCTTATCTACCATGCATTTGGGGTAATTCCGCTACCAGTGACCGTTCCCCTTACAATAGAAGCACTTAGTCTCGGGTTTGGGTTCAACCTTGGGTTCCTTCACTGGAGCGGCAACTGGTTTGCCATCCATGAAGTTTCCCTTCTAGCCCTTGCCCTTCTTGAAACCAGTGGTCTTGTTAAACCATCAACACTTGATGCTCCTTCTTGATTTCTACCTTTTGCGGTCTTAAGCACCGCGAACAGCTCCGGGATCAACTCCATCCCTTGCATGTCATAGTTCATCACGAAGATCTAGTAGCTTAGTGATAGTGGCTAGAGAACTCTATCAATCACTATCTTATCTGGAAGTTTAACTCCCACTTGATTTAAGTGATTGTAGCACCCAGACATTCTGAGCACATGCTCACTAGCTGAGCTATTCTCCTCCATCTTGTTGGCAAAAGAACTTGTCAGAGGTCTCACACCTCTCAACACGGGCATGAGCCTGAAATCCCAATTTCAGCTCTTGGAACATCTCATATGTTCTATGGCGTTCAAAACGTCATTGGAATCCCGATTCTAAGCCGTAAAGTATGGTGCACTAAACTATCAAGTAGTCATCAGGATGTGTCTGTCAGGTGTTCACAACATCCACAGACGACGTTGTAGGGGTTTGCACATCGAGCGGTGCATCAAAGACGTAAGCCTTCTGTGTAGCAGTGAGGACACTCCTCGGACTACGGACCTAGTCCGCATCATTGCTTACAATATCTTTCAACTTAATCTTTCTCTAGGAACGTATTGAAACAGGGAGCTACAACGTGAGCTATTTATCTACAACATATTTGCAAAGACAATTTAGACTATGTTCATGATAATTGAGTTCATCTAATCAATTATTAATGAACTCCCACTCAGATAGACATCCCTCTAGTCATCTAAGTGAAACATGATCCGAGTCAACTAGGCCGTGTCCGATCATCACGTGAGACGGACTAGTCAACATCGGTGAACATCTTCATGTTGATCGTATCTTCTATACGACTCATGCTCGACCTTTCGGTCTTCCGTGTTCCGAGGCCATGTCTGTACATGCTAGGCTCGTCAAGTCAACCTAAGTGTTTTTGCTGTGTAAATCTGGCTTACACCCGTTGTATTCGAACGTTAGAATCTATCACACCCGATCATCACGTGGTGCTTCGAAACAACGAACCTTCGCAACGGTGCACAGTTAGGGGGAACACCTTTCTTGAAATTTTAGTGAGGGATCATCTTATTTAAGCTACCGTCGTTCTAAGCAAATAAGATGTAAAACATGATAAACATCACATGCAATCAAATAGTGACATGATATGGCCAATATCATTTTGCTCCTTTTGATCTCCATCTTCGGGGCTCCATGATCATCGTTGTCACCGGCATGACACCATGATCTCCATCATCATGATCTCCATCATCGTGTCTTCTTGAAGTTGTCTCGTCATCTATTACTTCTACTACTATGGCTAACGCTTTAGCAATAAAGTAAAGTAATTACATGACGTTTATGTTGACACGCAGGTCATAAATAAATTAAGACAACTCCTATGGCTCCTGCCGGTTGTCATACTCATCGACATGCAAGTCGTGATTCCTATTACAAGAACATGATCAATCTCATACATCACATATATCATTCATCACATCCTTTTGGCCATATCACATCACAAGGCATATGCTGCAAAAACAAGTTAGACGTCCTCTAATTGTTGTTGCAAGTTTTTACGTGGCTGCTATAGGTTTCTAGCAAGAACGTTTCTTACCTACGCGAAAACCACAACGTGATATGCCAATTTCTATTTACCCTTCATAAGGACCCTTTTCATCGAATCCGATCCGACTAAAGTGGGAGAGACAGACACCCGCTAGCCACCTTATGCAACTAGTGCATGTCAGTCGGTGGAACCAGTCTCACGTAAGAGTACGTGTAAGGTCGGTCCGGGCCGCTTCATCCCACGATGCCGCCGAATCAAGATAAGACTAGTAACGGCAAGTAAATTGACAATATCGACGCCCACAACTACTTTGTGTTCTACTCGTGCATAGAAACTACGCATAGACCTAGCTCATGATGCCACTGTTGGGGAACGTAGCAGAAATTCAAAATTTTCTACGCATCACCAAGATCAATCTATGGAGTAATCTAGCAACGAGGGGAAGGAGAGTGCATCTACATACCCTTGTAGATCGCTAAGCGGAAGCGTTCAAGTGAACGGGGTTGATGGAGTCGTACTCGTCGTGATCCAAATCACCGATGATCCTAGTGCCGAACGGACGGCACCTCCGTGTTCAACACACGTACAGCCCGGTGACGTCTCCTACGCCTTGATCCAGCAAGGGGAGAAGGAGAGGTTGGGGAAGACTCCATCCAGCAGCAGCACGACGGCGTGGTGGTGGTGGAGGAGCGCGGGACTCCAGCAGGGCTTCGCCAAGCACTACGAGAGACGAGGAGGAAGAGGGGTAGGGCTGCGCCAACAGGGAGATTGAATCGTGTGTTGGGCTGCCCCTTTGCTCAAGTATATATAGTGGGAGGGGAGGGGCTGCGCCCCCACCTAGGGTTCCCTCCCTAGGGGTGGCGGCAGCCCCCAGATCCCATCTGGGAGGCGGCCAAGGGGAGAGAGAGGGGGGCGCACCTAGGGTGGGCCTTAGGGCCCATCTGTGCCTAGGGTTTGCCCCCTCTCCCCTTGAGGACGCCTTGGGCCTTGGTGGGAGGCGCCCCAGCCCACCTAGGGGTTGATCCCTTCCCACTATTGGTCCATGTAAGCCTCCGGGGCTGGTGGCCCCACCTGGTGGACCCCCGGACCCCTCCGGTGGTCCCGGTACACTACTGGTGATGCCCGGAACAATTCCGGTGGCCAAAACCATACTTCCTATATATCAATCTTTACCTCCGGACCATTCTGGAACTCCTCGTGATGTCCGGGATCTCATCCGAGACTCCGAACAACATTCGGTAACCGCGTACATACTTTCCCTATAACCCTAGCGTCATCGAACCTTAAGTGTGTAGACCCTACGGGCTCGGGAGTCATGCAGACATGGCCGAGACAACTCTCCGGTCAATAACCAACAGCGGGATCTGGATACCCATGTTGGCTCCCACATGTTCCATGATGATCTCATCGGATGAACCACGATGTCGAGGATTTAATCAATCCCGTATACAATTCCCTTTGTCCAGCGGTATGATACTTGCCCGAGATTCGATCGTCGGTATCCGATACCTTGTTCAATCTCGTTACCGGCAAGTCTCTTTACTCGTTCCGTAACACATCATCCCGTGATCAACTCCTTGGTCACATTGTGCACATTATGATGATGTCCTACCGAGTGGGCCCAGAGATACCTCTCCGTTTACACGGAGTGACAAATCCCAGTCTCGATTCGTGCCAACCCAACAGACACTTTCGGAGATACCTGTAGTGAACCTTTATAGCCACCCAGTTACGTTGTGACGTTTGGCACACCCAAAGCACTCCTACGGTATCCGGGAGTTGCACAATCTCATGGCCTAAGGAAATGATACTTGACATTAGAAAAGCTTTAGCAAACGAACTACACGATCTTTGTGCTAGGCTTAGGATTGGGTCTTGTCCATCACATCATTCTCCTAATGATGTGATCCCGTTATCAACGACATCCAATGTCCATGGTTAGGAAACCGTAACCATCTATTGATCAACGAGCTAGTCAACTAGAGGCTTACTAGGGACATGGTGTTGTCTATGTATCCACATATGTATCTGAGTTTCCTATCGATACAATTCTAGCATGGATAATAAACGATTATCATGAACAATGAAATATATAATAATAACTAATTTATTATTGCCTCTAGGGCATATTTCCTATAGGCCATCCCATTGACCCAAACCCTAACGACCAAACCCACTCCCCTGCATGATTCCCCCTCACTCCCCACTCCTCTTCCCTCCCGATCCGGTCTGGATCGGGCCGAACCCGGCGCCCCAACGCCAACCGCCATTGTTGGAGGTGTCCCTGACTCCACGTCGGGCTGCGCCGTCATCGAACTTCCTCCCCGTCGCCGCCCGTCGCTTGCTGGACGCTTCGCCTTCCTCCCCGAAGCCCCACTCACTCGACCGCCTCGTCCCCACCGACGCCGCCCTCGACCTCTTCGTCCCCGACGTCGTTCACCTTGCTGTTGCGGACTCCGGCCACCCCCAAGCCGCCTCGAGCCCACTGCCCCGTCCCTACGAACCCCGGTGAGGACCCCAGTCCTCCTCTCTCCCTTGCCCTGCGACCATAGCCGCGCCACCGCGCTCGCCCGCGCGTGCTCACCACAACCGCCGCGCCCCCTGCTCGCCCGCCATCACCCGCGCCCGCGCCGTGCGCACCTGTCGCCTTGCGCCACATGCGCCTGCTTGCATCGCCCCCGCCCAAGCTGCTCGCCGCTGCGGCCGTCCCCTACGAGCACCGCAGTTGTCGCCCGCAGCCTCCCTCTCGCGCACGCCCCACACCACGCTCGCCGCTCGACCCGCACCGCCGCTCGCCGCTCCCCCCCCACTACACTCCGGCTTGCCTCGTCGGGCCTCTACCCCCTTCGCCCAGGCTCGTCATCACCCGCGCCGGACCGTGCCCGTCGCGGCTCCCGCCGTTGCACTGCCTCCTCTGCTGCGTGCCGCCTCGCCGCTGCGTCCCGGCTCGCCTGCGCCGCCGCGTCACCCCACCCCCACCCTCCCACCCCCCCCCCCCCCCCCCCCGCCGCGTGCCTCTGGCCGCGCCCGGCTACGCCCGCCACGGCTCCCGCCCCGCTCCGTTCTTGCCGTGCCCGTGGCCGCCGGCGCCGGGCTATAGCACCCGCACAGGCAAAGCCCGTAACCCGCAGCGCCCCGGCGCCTGTTAACGTGTGCCCGTGCCCGCTAGCACCCCTGGGCCTATGATAGAGGGGACCCGCCCATAGTAAATTAAAAATAATAAAACTAAAATTAATTTAAAAATATTTAGAAAATAATTAATTAATTAATTAAAAAATTAATTAAGTTAATTAATCATGATTAGATTAATATATTCACTAATTAACCTAATTAACTATTAGTTATTTAAACAGTGTATGACAGTAGGACCCATATGTCAGTTTGACTTAGTCAACTGACTGTTTGGCTGCTGACGTCATGCTGACGTCAGCAAACACTATTCTGGATAATATTGAATTAAAATAATTAAATAAATCATAAAACTGATTTAAATCTTTTAAAATTTATATAAAATAAACCGTAGCTCGGATGGAAAAACTTTGTACATGAAAGTTGCTCAGAACGACGAGACAAATCCGGATACACAACCCGTTCGTCCGCCACACATCCCTAGCATAGCGAACACGCAACTTTCCCCCTCCGGTTCATCCGTCCGAAAACGCGAAACACCGGGAATCCATTCCCGGTTGAATTCCCCCTTTACCTATATCGTGTAGCCTTACGTTAGGTCACACCCGGCACAACATATTGCCACATTATGCTTTGTGATGCTATGTTTGCTTTATATTGATTGTTTCTTCCCCCTCTTCTCTCCGGTAGACCCCAAGACTGATGTTGCCCCTGTGATCGACTACGTCTACGACACTTCTTCCGTTTCAGCAGAGTTTCCAGGCAAGCAAACCATCCTTGAGCATTCTGATATCGCCCATTTCTTTCCCTCTCATGCTTGCATTAGGACTGCTACTGCTTTTTGTATGATCCTACTCTGATGCATAGCCTGTTTCTGTTACCTGCTTATTGTTACCTTACCTGCTTATCCTAAACTACTTAGTATAGGTTGGTTAGTGGTCCATCAGTGACCCCCACCTTAGCCTAGTTGCCCCGCTTTATGTTTGATGACTCGATCAACGTAATAGACGTCCAGGCCCTGACACATCACATCACGCCCCTTTTGTTGCTCGACTCTGCAGAGTTACCATCAAGTGCCGAGGGTGGAACCTCATACATCACACCTGATGAGATCTCTGAAGTGTAGCTACCAGGTCGTGGTCATCGAGGGTGATTTCCTCCTTAACCACTTCCAATACGGCTCTGTCATGCAACCCCTCAAGTGTGAACCTCGAGGGTGGATCCTCTTACGTTCACCTTGATGATTACATCGAGTGGAATTCACCGGGGGGGATTCCTTGGGTTTTCCCCTTGGTGTTAGACACATGGTTACTATGGTTACTATGACTTTACACTGAACCATGTTACTAAAGATGGGTCGGCCCTGAGAGGTACCCGTGCGAGATTATTTGCGAGTGATGTGGAGACAGGTTGACCTGGAGGGTGACAGCGAGATAATTACAAGGCGTGGCCGGGCATTCCTAGCCCTTGCCGCAAGTCCTCGAGACGGGGCAACGGGGTCACATCTTTCGTGAGTCTCTGCTTGTAACCGTGCGTTCCTAATCCACTTTGATTTGTGTTGGGGGTATAGTTACTGGAGATAAACCATCTAGGCATGGCCGGATTAGCTCCATGAAGATTGAAGCCCATGAAGATGGCAAGATACTGGCGCTTTAAGAAGGCCCAAGGCCCAAAGACGGATTAAAGCCTGTAGTTGTGAACCGACTTTATCATGTAAACTTGTATTGTAAGTTAGAGGAATAGAGACCAAGCCGGACACCTCTATGATCCGGCCTCGGGACTCTATAAACCGGCGGGCATCAATCTGTGTATATAAAGGGACGACCCAGCCACGGTTTGAGGACAGGAAACAACAACTCGAGGGCCAGTCAAAGTGGATTCGCTCCCTGGTCATCGAAACCCTAGCAATACCAATCACAACTAGACGTAGGCTTTTACCTTCATCGAAGGGGCCGAACTAGTATAAACTCCCCGTGTCCCCTTGTCCGGTTTAACCCCTTTAAGCTAACCCGTTGCGATGGCTCCACGACTAAGTCCTTTCACAAGGACATCTGTCGTGACAAACCCACGACAGTTGGTGCCCACCATGGGGCTATCGCACGACGGTTTCGAGTTCTTAAAGGGCAGCTTTAATGGACTCAAGGGATACGCTGTGGGCCGGAAGACGAAGAGTCGTCACAGCAAGATCTACATCGACAACACAGGATGGGGCCCCGAGGCCGATTCAATCGAATACGGGTACCGGGCCCCCTTTGGTGGGATTCACGTCTTCATCGGAAGATTCGCGAACCGGGCCCTGAGCCGGACACCTGCACCGACATCATCGAGACGGCTCAGCGTGCAAGCCCTTCCCCGGTTCAGCCCATGGCAAAGCATGTTTTCGTAGGTGTCATCCATGGATCAGAGTATGAGGATGGACCGGCATCCTATGGAGAAACCGTTGTCTGCTCCGACGACGAGTCTTCTGGAGAAACTGAATCGCTCTATCAACTGCAGGATGGCCAGATTAGTGGAGGTTCCGAGGGCAACAGTATTCCGGACTCCCCTGATCTGCCAAACCGGGCCGCTATCTTCATGGCCGGTACACAATCAGCGCCCCACTCATCAACCGCCGCAGCAATGCTCTCTGGTTCAGCAACAGCCACACCGGTGGGGGCAGGGAGCTCTGCGCTGCCTCCGGCTCAAGTTCTATCTGACTTGTTCGACGCTTTGGCAACATTGATGGCCGCGGAAATGGATGCATCAGCCCGAGATCAGCACAATGCGGAGATCGTAAAGGTGAAAGATTAGATAACTCAGGCTAAAGAGGACCTAGCGGCAGAGAATGCTAGGATGGCTACAAAACGGGCCGAGTTGGAAGCTCAGGCCTACCGGCTTAGGCTGGATCAGAATGCTTCAGAGGAAGTCATGAGAAGAAGATACCAATCGCATCTCCCGCTGAGTTGTGAGCCAAGAAATCTCTTCAATACGCCAGGAGCAGGAACTAGTAACCAGCCAATATTAAACCGGACGGAGGCGCCGGGGACAGGAGCATCGGTTCAGCCGCGCATGATGGACCCGCCCCGTCAGAACAACGTTGTGCCACAGTATGTTCCAACACCCCCCGGGCATTACTCCAACCCGTTGGACAACATTGTGACCGCCGCTTCGCGGTTGGCAGCCCTCCCAACCGACGGCGAATCACCAGTTGCGGTTGAGGCACGACGGGCATCTCCTTCAAACAGCTCTAAACCAACAGCAGGCATATTCGCACAGTCGTGAGAGGATTCATTCCACCCCCCCCCCCCCCGTCCAAGCCGGAGCTACAGCAGGCACGTTGAGGATGAACCGGCCGTGTCAAGCAGTGCACGTCGCTGTAACTCGCCGCGAGGGCACAACCCGGCAGGGGGAGGTGCTAATGCGCAGGATGTGGTGGATCATGGTCGCGCACGTCGAGAGGTCGAGTTAGCAGCTCTGCACAGAGCCCGTCAACCCACACCGGTTCACCCTACCGCTTCAGTAGAGCCAGGTGTGGTATTCAGTTCCTTAGGGGTGCCGTGTCTCACCCCCGCTTTGCGTAATGTGCGACTGCCCAAGGATTTCAAAGGACCTCGTAAGGTACCCAATTACACCGCCGATCTGCAACCAGAGGCATGGGTTGAAAGTTACGAGATGGCAATGGAGATGTTAGATGTGGATGAAGCGGTATGTGCTAAATACTTCACCATGATGTTGGAAGGAATAGCTCGTACTTGGCTGAAGAGCTTACCAACTAACTCTGTTGGATCATGGGCCGAATTGAAGCACCGGTTTATCCAGAACTTCAAAGATACTTGTAAGCAGCCCATGTCAATTGTGAATCTGGCCGCTTGTGTCCAAGAGGATGGAGAGTCCATGACCCATTGGGTAAAGCGGGTCTCAGCTATTTTGCATTCAGCGGATCGTATCAATGCAGATACCGCAGTGCTAACGTTAGAGGACAATTGCCGTTTTCTGCCGCTCAAACAGAAGTTAGGAAGGCTCAAACGTCACTGCAATGATATGTCAATGCTTATGGCCTCTTTGGTTAAATACGCCGATTCAGATAATACCAAAGACCCTAACTCAGAGGAGGACAAACCGGGGAAAGGAAAAAGAACGGCAACACCAAGGGTCAGCAGCATAATTCGGCAGGCCATGGGAACAATGGTAAGTGCAAGGCCGACAACAATTTGGACTTTGTGGCTAACACCAATGCTCAGGAGAATGGTCAGCGCCGTAAGGGCAAGCAGCCCCAGAGGGGCGGAGGTTCAGGCCCCAATTTGGAGCGCATGTTAAATCAGCCATGTCCAAAGCATGGATCAAGGGAGAAGCCGGCATCGCATCTTTGGAAGGATTGTTATATCATGCGAGATTTCAAGAACTCCAATATGTTTCAGTACGATAATGGCCCACCCGGCGGTTCAAGAGGTGGTTTCCACGGGCCGGGTTACAAAGGCGGCAGCTCCGATTCAGGATTTCCGGGCAATCAAACCGGACACGGCAATCAAGGGAACCAAGGCAACCAGGGAGGTTACAACCATCAGGGGAACCAGCAGCAGCAGTCGGGTTATTAGAGCAATCCTAAGCAGTTAAATATTGGGCAATATCATGTCTTTACCACTAGCTTGTGTAAGCGTGATCAGAAGCTTCACAAGAGGGCAGTGAACTCTGTTGAACCGGCGGTGCCGCAGTATTTGCGCTGGTCTGAGCAACCCATTTTATGGAGTAGAGAGGATCACCCGCCCTGGGTTGACAATCTGGGTCATCTGGCCTTAGTGGTGGCCCCTCAAGTTGGGGGATATAAGTTCACTAAGGTACTCATGGATGGGGGAAGTAGTATCCACATTCTATATTATGATACCTTCCGTCATATGGGGTTGACAGATAAGAATCTTAAACCGTCAAACACCATTTTTCATGGTGTGGTGCCTGGTAAGTCTGCATATCCAGTGGGAAAGATAGCCTTAGAGGTGGCTTTTGGAGATGATCATGATTCAAGATCAGAACATTGACTTTTAAGGTGGTGAAAATCAAAAGTTTGTATCACGCTTTGTTTGGGCGGCCGGCTTATGCTAAGTTCATGGCGAGGCCGTGTTATGTTTATCTACAGCTTAAGATGCCAGGTCATAAGGGGACCATCACAGAACACAGGAGCAGGAAGATCGCTTTGGAATGTGAGGAAGGTGATGCGGCTTATGCTGAGTCGGTTTGTGCCACGGAGGAGCTGAAGTTTTATAAAGACCAAGTTGATCCGGTAGATATGAATTCTTTGAAAAAGCCAACAACGGAACATGATCCGGTGTTGAAATTTAAATCGGCCACAGATACTAAGATGGTTGATTTTGTTCCTGGCGATTCATCCAAGCAGTTCAGCATCAGTGCTAACCTGGATCCCAAATAGGAAAGCACGCTCATCGAGTTCATCCGTGAGAACTGGGACATCTTTGCATGGAAACCTTCTGACATGCCAGGTGTACCGACGGAACTCGCTGAGCACACACTTAACATTGATCCTAAGTTTAAACTGGTCAGGTAGTTTCTCCGCCGCTTCAATGAAGAAAGGCGCAAGGCCATTGGTGAAGAGGTAGCTCGGTTGTTGGCCGCAGGGTTTATCGTGGAGGTCTTTCACCCAGAGTGGTTGGCTAATCTGGTGCCGGTTCTTAAGAAAAATGGCACTTGGTGTATGTGTGTAGATTACACAGACTTGAACAAGGCTTGCCCTGCAGATCCCTTTGCCCTCCCTCGTATTGATCAGATTATTGATGCGACGGCGGGTTGTGACCGTTTGTGTTTTCTGGACGCTTATTCCGGTTATCATCAGATCAAAATGGCAGTTAAGGACCAGGAGAAGATGGCTTTTATAACTCCTTTTGGAGCCTTCTGCTATGTCTCTATGCCTTTTGGGCTCAAGAGTGCCCAGGCGACTTATCAACGCTGTGTTCAGAATTGTCTTCATAAGCAGATTGGGCGCAATGTTCATGCGTATGTAGATGATATTGTGGTAAAGTCCAGGAAGGAGGAAACATTGATAGATGATTTGAGAGAAACCTTTGACAACCTCCGGGTTTACAAGATGATGCTCAATCCGGAAAAGTGTGTCTTTGGTGTCCCGGCAGGCAAACTCTTGGGTTTTCTGGTGTCAAACAGAGGCATTGAGGCTAATCCATAAAAGATCTCAGCAATTACATCTTTGGCTAAACCGGCGTGTATCAATGACGTTCAACGTTTGGTCGGCCGGATTGCGGCTTTGAGCCGGTTTATAGTCGTCTTGGGGAGAAGGCTATCCCTCTATATCAGATGCTAAAGAAAACAGATGATTTTGTCTGGAGTGAGGTGGCTGATAAAGCATTTGAGGATCTGAAGAGGCAGTTAGCTGAACCGCCTGTGCTTGCAGCCCCGATCCATAAAGAGCCGTTATTGCTGTATGTGGATGCTAATGCCCGAGCTGTTAGCGTGGCTATTGTGGTGGAGCGCAAGGAAGCTGGAAAGGAATATCCGGTTCAACGGCCGGATTATTATATCAGTGAGGTGCTCATTGAATCAAAGCAGAGGTATCCACATTGGCAGGAACTGGTGTATGGAGTGTTTATGGCAAGCCGGAAGCTCAAACATTATTTTCAGGGTCATCCTATCACAGTGGTCAGTTCAGCCCCTCTGGGAGATATCATTCAAAACAGAGAAGCAACTGGCCGGATTGCTAAGTGGCTATTGAGCTTGGACCTCACGGGCTCAAATACACACCTCACACAACAATTAAATCCCAAGTGCTTGTGGATTTCATCAATGATTGGACAGAGTTCCAGGCACCAGAGGAAAAGCCAGATAACACGTATTGGACTATTCATTTTGATGGATCCAGACAGTTGGAGGGCTCGGGGGCTGGAATCATACTAACTTCCCCACGAGGTGACAAGTTTTTTTATGTCCTCCGTTTAATGTTCCCTTGTACTAACAATGCAGCTGAGTATGAGGCCTTACTCCACGGTCTTCGGATGGCTAAGGAGATGAACTTAAGCCGGGTTAAGTGCTTTGGGGATTCAGATCTGGTGGCTCAACAGGTGTCTGACACTTGGGATTCTAAAGACCCACTCATGGCTGCATATCGACGGGAGGTGGACACAGTGGCTGGTCACTTCAACGGTTATCAGGTGGACCATATAGACCGACGAAAGAACAAAGCGGCGGATGCTTTAAGCCGCCTTGGTTCTCAGCGTAAACCGGTCCCACCAAATGTCTTTCTTGACGTGCTGCATAATCCGTCGATCAAGGTACCAACACAGGAAGAGTTGGCTATTCCTGATCCGGAGGCTCAATTGGTGGCAGCTTTGCATGTCATACTGGATTGGACAATCCCATACCTGGCTTACATGAACCGGGGCGAGTTACCGGAGGATGAAACCTCGGCCCGGCAGATAATCCGGCGTTCTAAGTTGATGACCATACTCAACGGAGAGTTACATCGTTACAGCCTCTCAGGGGCAATTCAGTGATGTGTCTCTCCTCAAGAGGGTTGTGAGATTTTGCGAGAAATCCATGAAGGGGATTGTGGCCACCACGCCGGTTCAAAGTCTTTGGTAGCTAAAGCTTTTCGCCATGGTTTTTATTGGTTAATAGCTCACGCTAATGCAGAGGATTTAGTCAAAAGATGTGACGGTTGTCAAAAATTTGCAAGCCGTGCTCATATTCTGGCTCAGGAGTTGAGGATGATTCCAATAACTTGGCCGTTTGCGACTTGGGGGCTTGATATGGTTGGACCCTTTAAGCGATCCAAGGACAAAAAGACCCACTTGTTAGTGGCAGTTGACAAATTCACCAAATGGGTGGAAGCAGAGCCAGTTAGTAAGTGTGATGCGGCCACAGCGGTTCAGTTCATCAAAAAGGTGATATTCCGGTTTGGCTTTCGATACAGTATTATAACTGATAATGGTACTAATCCGTCAACGGGAGAGATGGAGGAATTTTGCCAACGTGAGCACATCCGGCTTGATATAGCATCGGTGGCTCACCCCCAATCTAATGGTCAAGCGGAGAGGGAAAATCAAGAATTTTGCGAGGTATTAAACCCCGGCTTATGGTTCCTTTAAAATGGACACCGGGTTGTTGGGTTAGGAGTTACCTTCTATGTTATGGAGCATCAACACCACACCCAACAGATCTACGGGTTACACACCTTTTTTCCATGGTTTATGGAGCGGAGGCAGTTCTTCCTAGTGACATCCACCATGACTCACCCCATGTGCCAGCTTATGTTGAAGCTGATAATGAGAAGGCACATCAGGATTCCCTGGACCTGTTAGATGAGGAGCGTGATCTTGCAGCAGCATGTTCGGCGATTTATCAACAAGACCTCTGACATTATCACAGCCGCCGGGTTAAGACCAGAACTTTTCAAGAGGGCGATCTGGTGCTCCGGCTCATCCAGGATCAAACTGATATGCACAAATTATCCCCACCTTGGGAAGGACCTTTTGTGGTCATCAAGAATCTGCACAACGGGTCATACTACCTCATTGATGTTCGAGAGCACAAAGACTGACGTAAATTGGAGGAGGAGACCAAGCAGCCGTGGAATATAGCCCTTCTTCGGCCTTACTATACTTGAGCCACAGGCTCTTCATATGTACATATTTATGACAATGTATATATTATATAATAAACCGGAGCCTCGAAAAAAGCGGGGTCTCTGTTCTTTTTACATCATGTGTGTGCTTACAAGAGTTTCTACTGACAAAGCGTAGTTTTGTTAAACCGGTCTCTGCAGCCTCACGAATATAAAGAAAATCACTAGGGGGCTTGGTCATATCTGAACCATAGCTACACCTCTTGATCGGTTTGAAACCACAAAGGGATATCACTAGGGGGCTTGGTCATATCTGAACGATAGCTACACCTCTTGATCGGTTTGAAACCACAAAGGGATATCACTAGGGGGCTTGGTCATATCTGAACCATAGCTACACCTCTTGATCGGTTTGAAACCACAAAGGGATATCACTAGGGGGCTTGGTTGTTGTCACACCATAGCTACACCTCTTGATCGGTTTAACACCACAAAGGGATATCACTAGGGGGCTTGGTTGTTATCACACCATAGCTATACCTCTTGATAGGCGTTAAGCCAAAAGGAAATTATGTGGAGCCAAAGAGGGACTGTTGCATTAAGCACAGCTCAAACATAGGTAACCACCGAGCACAACTCACATGTTACCTGGGGGCTTTTTGCTTCTAAAAGAACAATGAGTTTTGAACCCTTGTAATAGGCTATCAAGCTAGGCTTGGAAGCCAGGTGTATTCACCTAAAACCCCGGGTTATCCTGCCTCTTTAAGTAAGTCACTCTGTCCAGGTAAACCTGGTATGACCCATCGAACGTTTGACAAGTCAATCCCAGGGACCCTGAACTTGTCAAAGTTAAATCGGTTATTGGTTAAAGATTGAGGTCCATCTTAAAAAGGCTTTGCAGAATGGTTTAACTCAGTGGCCTGGCAGCCCATGAAAAGCCTTGCATACTTCTTTTGTATTTGTTGTTTTAACATCTTTTGATAAGGGATTTATAAACATTTTTTCAGACAAACCGGTCTTCATTACAAACCAGCATGACTCTCAGTGCTTTGTTGTTAGTACATGATCAGATTCTAAACTCGTAGCGAATTTCTCCGGACTGGTCTTGACTAGATGTCACCAAACGTATACGGACAAATCAACAGCTTTTTAGCCTAGTATGATTTCTAGATGAACCGGCAAGAGGGCCAGGAGTTATTAACACTCCGGATTAATGTTTTTTCCTCTGCCATACAAGCAGTTGGTCAGCCAACGAGGTATATCACAAGTATTACTTATTTTATCGGATTACTACAAACTTTGGTTATCCATCCAAGTTGTGTATGGCTTTTGGGCATCATAACCCGTCTAGTGGTAAACCACTATGATGCTTTTTAGTTTTCATATGCAGGAAACATAAAGGATTATGCATACATGAATTCCAAAAGTGCAGAAAGTTCTGACAATGTCAAAGCACCACAAAACATGCTTGATGGCATGACAGATAAAGTGGTTTGTTGCTATGCTATTACAAGAAGCTTCAAAACGGCTCCAACTGAATAATTGTTTCTAAGCAGTGGCACACAATAGCTGGTAAACCGGCGACCGGTTTAAGATGCTTCGTCTGGACGGCTTGACGGTTGAGGATCATTTGGTGCAATCACTTCTTCATCCCTCCCCAGACGCTGGAAATCAATCATTGACCAATAGATTCCAGTCAAAGCTTGAAACACGGCTTCTTCATGGATAAGGCTGGAGGGGTTAATGTCAGGATTGTAAGTATGCTTACTGATTGGAGGCACAAGTTCTTCGACTTCATGGATTTCGGCAGGCTATCTCTTTCCTTCAATGTCGTAAGCCGGCTGGAAATGAGATAAATCTGTGTCTTCTGCTAGTTTGCTGGCTATTGGCCGCATCTCCTTTGTCAGCCTTCGGAGATTATCATTGTCGAAGTTTGAACCGTCCTCCTTCACACCTAGATATCCTTTAATGATGTCCTCCGCTTCAAGATCCGGAATCCACGCTTTGGCCCGGATTAGTGCGGTCAGCACTCCTGCTCTTGCAGTTGCTTTCTTCAGTTCAGTAATCCGGGCTGGTAGCATGGCCAGCTTCTCAAGCGTTTCTTTTATCAGTGTTGGTGCCGGTTTGTTGTAGGCTGCAGTGCATATCGCACGCTAGGATCCAGAGTAAAGCTGTTCTATTAAGGTGTACGCCGCTT
This sequence comes from Triticum aestivum, assembly GCF_018294505.1. Taxonomy (NCBI): domain Eukaryota; kingdom Viridiplantae; phylum Streptophyta; class Magnoliopsida; order Poales; family Poaceae; genus Triticum; species Triticum aestivum. Next base: position 81,771,515 of record NC_057806.1, on the reverse strand, counting down.
TAAGCTTCATCCACATATCTGCGCCCAGATGAGTAATGCGAGTGCCTGTCATGGTTTAATGTCAACCAGACTGGTAAACAATAAAATCTCATGAATTGGACAAACGGCATAAGGAGATACTTACCAAATACAGTGGACGTCATGGCGTTGATTTGCCGCTTCAAACCAGTTAGTTCATCTACAACTGGTTAAACTGGCCTTTTCGGTTTCCCAGTCAGCACGTTCCTTGTTAAAAGACTCCTTTAGCTTTTCCATAGCTGTCAGGGCTTTGTTCAGCTCCTCCTTGGCTTTCACAGCCTCTGCTTGTTGGGACTTCATGTTCTCTTGCAAATCAGCGGTTCGGGCATCTCTATTGCTTAGCTCGGCCTATAACAACGAAGATATGTCAATGACAGGATATGTTTCTAAGTACTAAGAGTATAACAAGTTATGCACTTCGTACTTGGGGGCTAATGCCTATTTGCTCTATTATCAATACATCTTTTATAAGTCTCTCGAACAATGCAAGCATTATCCTTGACACTTGGGGGCTAATGTACATCAGTTCAAAACGGATGCATGGATTCAAGACCCGAATTACCTCGCAAAGCTAAACCGGCCTTTGGGGGCTACACTGAGGAAAGCTACATAATTACATTGGTAAAGTATCAGCTTTGTTTTCACTAAGGACCTGACATTTTGAGGGTCAGCGGGAGAGGATTAAAGTATTACAAAGTCCCAGTTTAAGATTAACATCATAAAACGGCCATTGGAGGCTACTTGGGCTATTGTTTCAACTTTGGAATCAAGAAATAAAGGGAGATGAAAATACCTCATAGCGTTCCTTCATCAGGTTCACCAAACCAGCTTCATAGTCACGGTTTGAGTGCAGACGGTTTAAAAAACCGGAGTGAAGTTCTTCAGCACTGATATGAGCATAGCTTGATAAGTCAGTGCTCCATTTACCCTTTTCCCTGGAAGCACGCTCTTCTTTGGCACTATGTTGGGCCAAGATTACAGGATGGCCAGGAGAGCTGTGGCCCATGCCAGTAATGATAACATCATCTCCTTGGCCTTCAGTAGTTTTTGCGGGTGATGATGGAGTATCAGTACCTCTCACCGGACTAGCCCAGTTTGGAGCTGCCGGTTCAGTGTCAGGCACAGCAGGATCAACTTCTGGTTGTTCATCAATATTCTGGTCTTGAAGGGGCGGTTCATCAAAGGTAGCTTCAGGATGAGGACCCTTCGGTTCACGAGTTTGGTCTGGTTCACTTATTTCCTCTTCTTCAAAAATCGCCTGGTCTTCTGACGGATTGTTGACCCGAGCTTTCTTGTTGGGTCTGGCTTTGGCTCAGCAAACAAAATTAAAAGAGGTTTAGCATCTTATTCAAGATTTGCAACGTAGTTGAAGAAAGGGTTTGAATGCTTACCCAGCTAAAGTTTTAAGAGGAGGGAGTTGGGTTGTTGTTGACTGGCCAAAAGATGAGGGAGGTGTCACCTGATAATTTGAATCGGACGGATTAAGAGGTTGCCTAAAATAACCTGCCTTGGGATAAGAATTGTCAGAGGTGGGGGAGACCTCAGATCGGCGCTTCCGAACCGGGGTATCAGGTAAACCGGCTGAAGTGACCTGTTGGCCGCTGTGCCGGGTTGTTTGGCGAGCTTCATGCTACTGCGTCTTCAAAATAAATGTTGGATCCAAGTAATCAAGAGGATGAGAAAAGCTTACTTTCCGGATTGCTTGACGGGTTTTTTTGTGTTGGCATAGAGTCTGAACCGGAGGAAAGGGTAATTACCTCTACATCATTAGCCTGGCTGCCTTCTATGTCCTCCTGATAAAGATCATTGTTAATGAGGTGCATAAAAAGGGAGCCAAGTGAGTCAACTTCTACCTCAACTTCCGGATCATCTGCATCTTCATCAAGTTCCATGTTGATCCGGTCAGCTGTTTTCCGCTTTGAGGTATGCTTGACGACTTTGGTTTTGGGACGGGATGGCTTTGCCGCTTTATCTGCGGATTTCCGCTTCTAGAAGGGACTATCACCATGTTTATACACAAACAGAAGAAAGTTTACAAGTTGAACAATTTAAAGATGTCAAAGATAAAAAGGAAGCGTAGTGCTTACAGTAGGCGGTTTATTTTGAGTGTAGAAGGGGTTCAAGCCGGTTTGGCGACAGACTGATTCCGATTCATTCAAAATTCTCTTGACGCTTTCAGTAACCTCTTCATCGGTTACCTGAATGTTGATGTGGCGTTGGGGGTCTTCTAATTCACCGGTGTACTCACACATTAAACCGGGGCGGCGGCATAGTGGCAAGACGCTCTAAGATATCCAGCAACGCACAAAATCAACGCATGTTAAACCATTGGCCATAAAGGCCCGGAGCTTGGCGAGTTGAGGGGCATATTTGGCCCATTCCACAGAACTTAAACGTTGTAGCATTGGATGAATGTTGGAAAGCCGGTGATCACGGTAGCCTGGAAGATGGTTCTCATCTTCAGGAGAGGTATCTATGCAGTAGAACCAAGTCTGGTTCCATTCCTTAGGGTGACTGTGCAGTTTGGCATGAGGGAATTCAACTTCTTTCCGCTTTTGAACAGAGACACCACCAAGTTCAGTGTTGGGACCGTTTACAAATTATGTACGCCGGTTCAAATAAAAAAAGTCCCGGAACATCTCAGCAATTGGTTCTTCTTGTAAGTATACTTCACAGAAGACTTGGAAGTTGCATAGATTGGACACCGAATTGGGTCCGATATCTTGAGGATGGAGTTGGAAACTGGCAAGCACATCTCGGAAAAACTTCGACCCAGGCGGTTTGAAACCACGCCCTATGTGGTCGACAAAGACCACTACCTCACCTTGCCTCGGAGTAGGAGGATTCTCTATTCCTGGAACTCGCCATCGAATTTCAGTTTTCTTGGGCAAGGTGCCGATATTGACCATTCCATTCAACTGCTCTTCGGTGACCCGGGAATGAGCCCAGTTGCAAGCAAAAAATTGTTTGGCCATTGTGAAACGAAAAGCTGAAAAAGAAATGCCGGTTTACGAATCATTCATGGTGGTACGCAAGATGCAATGGAATAAAGATATACAGATGTATGAAATTGCGTAAACCGGAGGCTGATACAATAATGAAGGGAAAACTTTGTTTTTGCCACTTTAATTTTTGCCAACTTTGCTTATGCCACTCTAGAATTTGACATCTCACTTTTGTCACTCTTAGCTTTTGACAATACATCACAAATGCCATTCCGTGGCAAAAACGATAATTTTTCATTTCACTTTTGCCACCCTTAGCTTTTGACATGTATCACAATTGCCACTCTAAAATTTTCGTTTTTGCCATGGAATGGCATTTGTGATGTATTGTCAAAATCTAAGAGTGGCAAAAGTGAAATGTCAAATTCTATAGTGACATAAGCAAAGTTGGCAAAAACTAGAGTGGCAAAAACAAAGTTTTCCCAATAATGAATGACAAGGTCATATCAAGGGTATACATGTGTTGTTAAACCAGACTATTACAATGAATGTAAAGGGGGTTTGCCGGTTTACCAGGGGACTAATGGTATGAGATAGATTGTTTTTACAAGGGTAAACCGCCTACATGGTAAAGAGGATACAGATCTAAGGCGAAAAAGGCTAAGTAAGGTAAAACAGATTTCATAGTTTGGCATGGGAATTTCAGATCTGCCGTGCATTGGATAATCAAAATATATTATGTTCTAATCTCAAGTGCTCAAAGGTTCAGTAAGTTCAGATGAGTTTGATATCAAGCAGATGCCTTAACAAGAAGAAAGGAGTTTAAGCTACAAAGGGCGTTGAAAACAATCAGATCTAACTAGCAATTGGTGTTACTAAAGGAGGAACAGCTTTAGGTTATGAAGAACACCGAACCCTAATGGCGGATCTGGGGTGAGGAGAAGAGGAACTTACTGGTGCGGGAAGAAGCAGTGGAGGGTCACCGCGTGTCTCTGGTAACGGTCAGGTTGATGCAGCGGCCTTTGTCAAAGCAGAGGTGAAGCTCGGTGACGGCGATGGCGCTCAGGAGTAGAGATGTCGCGAGGAGGAAGAAGAAGTGAAGGAGATGAAGGGGAAAAAGTAGAAGGACTCGTGGTCCTATTTATAAGGCGGAGCGATAAACCGACAAGTGCAGAAATCGAGGGGCTGGAAATGGATAAGTATTAAAGATGACACCTCGAGGGTTGAAACGATCATTAATGAAGGGCATCTTCGGCTTCAACGGGTAGATGACATCATACCGATTGGCTGTGGATTTATAGGATGATGTCACGGTTATTTACCAGATTTATACAAAGATGCCAGAGCAAGAATTTTGTAAGTATTGGAGATTGACATGAACAGGTTCAAATCAATCTGGGGCCTAATGTTGGGGATATAGTTACTGGAGATAAACCGGCTAGGCATGGCCGGATTAGCTCCATGAAGATTGAAGCCCATGAAGATGGCAAGATACTTGCGCTTTAAGAAGGCCCAAGGCCCAAAGACAGATTAAAGCCTGTAGTTGTGAACCAACTTTATCATGTAAACTTGTATTGTAAGTTAGAGGAATAGAGACCGAGCCAGACACCTCTGTGATCCGGCCTCGGGACTCTATAAACCGCCAAGTGTCAATCTGTGTATATAAAGGGACGACCCGGCCATGGTTTGAGGACAGGAAACAACAACTCGAGGGCCAGTCAAAGCGGATTCGCTCCCTGGTCATCGAAACCCTAGCAATACCAATCACAACTAGACGTAGGCTTTTACCTTCATCGAAGGGACCGAACTAGTATAAACTTCATGTGTCCCCTTGTCCGGTTTAACCCCTTTAAGCTAACCTGTTGCGATGGATCCATGACTAAGTCCTTTCACAAGGACATCTATCATGACAAACCCACTACAATTTGGATATTTCAACCGAGGGGCCTCTGGCCTGATAGCACTAACCATCACGTGGGCACTGTATGGGCGTTCTGCGTCGTATACATCAGCCGAAGCTTAATAGACGCCAGCGACTGAGCGGCGCACGCCGGGTTGGACTGCGTAAGCTCCTGCCTTGTTGAAGGAGGTAGCTAGGTCTGCTCACTCACCAGCCGCGTACGCAACATGCAGGAGTTCCCGGGGAGATGGCCCATGACCCCTGGGGGCATAGGCTTAGTCCGTCGTGCTGACCTCTCTATTAATCCTAGGTCGGGTTGCGGCGTATTGTTTGGCCAAGGCCGGGCATGACCCAGGAAAGTGTGTCCGGCCGGAGTTAATCAAGCATGGTGGGTAAGTTGGTGCACCCCTGCAGGGAAGAAAACATCTATCGATAGCCTTTCCTACGGTAATGGACACTTGGAGTTGTATCCCGATCGATATAACTAGAATTGGATACTTGTGATGAGAAATGGATTGTGGTGAGAAATGGATAGTATGGCTCTGGGATTGCTTTCTCGTAGGGAGTCAAGAAAGGATCTCTAGCCGAGGTTGATGACACTACTACTACTTTACATTATGTTGATTTGTACTCTTCTATATGCTGCAAGATGCTTGAAGATGCTAGTCTTCGATAGGCTAGGCTTTCCCCTTCTCTTCTGGCATTCTGCAGTTTAGTCCACAGATACAACCCTTTTCCTTTGATACAGATGCATACCTAGTTTAGATCTGATGTAAGTCTTGCGAGCACTTTGGATGAGTACTCACTGTTGCTTTGCTACCTCTATTTCCCCTATACTCGATTGTTGTGACCAGATGATGGATCCCAGGAGCCAGACGACACCACTGATGACTACTACTACCCAGAGGGTGCCTACTATTGCATGGTGGCCGCTAACGACCTGGAGTAGTTAGGAGGCTCCCAGGCAGGAGGCCTTGCCTTTTTGATCGTAGATTCTTTTGTGCTAGCCTTCTTAAGGTGAACTTGTTTAACTTATGTTTGTACTCAGATATTGTTGCTTCCGCTGACTCTTGTGTATTTGAGCTTATGTATTCGAGCCCTCGAGGCCCCTGGCTTGTAATGTAAAGCTTGTATTATTTTAATTTGTTTCTAGAGTTGTGTTGTGATATCTTCCCGTGAGTCCTTGATCTTGATAGTACACATTTGCGTGTATGATTAGTGTACGATTGAATCGAGGGCGTCACAAGTTGGTATCAGAGCCAACTGCCTGTAGGTAGCCCCCTTTCCAACTCCTTGGCCAAAGTTGAGTCTAGTCTTTGGAAAACTGTTTTACTAACTTGGCTGTGTGGCTTACAGGCCCACCTCACCATTGGGTGGTATTAGGATCTTTTATTCCTTGTCTATACTCTAGGACTCTGATCTCCCTTCTATTCGGGTTAAATGGTTTTGCTAACTCTAACTTTAGGTTCTCGTAACTTCTTCCTCCGGAGAGTCCCTTCATTCCAGACGATCGCCTGCTTCACCAGAAGACTTCCAAGATACTCTCTGATGTTCTCCCAAGAACATGTGCTCGTCACTTTTGAAATTTCCCTTCCACCGTCAACCCCTATGAATAACTACACAAACATTTCGTTCATACATCATTTTCCAGTTGCTCTTGTTATTACAAGATGCATTTAAATGCACTCTGATGTTTCGAGAATCCATTATGCCTGCTGCCTTGCAGCTCCTTTTCCGCATGAATACATGTATGAATAATTCCTCACACTTACCAGGGATCCGTCCGTCCCTGGTTGTTCATGTGTTTCACAAATTCTTTGGAATACTATTCGTTCTTATGATAATCCTCAGTAGCCTATTGCTCCTGTTCTTCCTTATCGTCTTGCATTATGGTTAATTCCATATGTCTAACAATATTCATTAAACTCCTTTGATATTGTCATTCTTATCCTATCAATTCGACATGTGCGTGAATGCACACATTCATTAGTTATTCCCTGGTAATTATTTATCCTTCTGGCTCAGACTCCACTCCGGACATAAGGTCGTTCTCAGCAAATCAAACCTTGAATGATCGTCGATCTATGTCTTTTCAACTTGCTTATCTTTTGATTAGAGCATCTGCTATTGATTTCCCGAACTGGAAATCATAATTCCTTTGCATTTAAGCTTTGGAATTATCAGATATTTCCAAAATCTGACGCCTCTGCATTATTTCTTCTTCTGATTGAATATCGATACTCACATTAGCTCCGTTGTGGATCGCCGGATCCATTATTGAATTATCATCCGACAGTGTCCTTCATATTCAAAGAACCTTGTGAAGTCCTTACCGAGATACATAATGCCTTTGGTAAATTGTATCCTCTACTTTTGTCAACCATGCTCTGCGAGATTGTGTTGTTTACTTCTCAAGTTTGTGGAATAGGTTCCTAAGATGCCTCTATAGGTTGAACCTATGCCTCCCCTAATCCTTTTGAACCCGAGAGTTTTAACGAGTCTTACTCTTCTGATGTTTTGCCAGATAACTTTCAACATTACAACTCCATCGAAGGCGAGAACTGAATGAGAGGTTATGCATTGAAGAGTGGGAGTCGACCTTGAACTTTGTGTTCATGCCCATGGACCCAATGTAGAACTTATCATGGAAGCTGCTCGTAATAATAATTATTTCTTTGGTACAAGCTCATCTTGTATCTATGAATTGATCCTTTGCAACCGTGGTTCTGACCATGATTGTTCCCATTTGATTTCATTTCTCGAACAAATTAAAGCACTTGTCTTCTATAGATAAATGCATCTTCGCAACATCTATTTTTGATCTTCCATCGAGCATTACCCTCCGGTATCTTGAGAATAACAAAGAACCGTGTCGCTTCCTACGAGTCTTGATCTAGTATTGCTTCTCATCGATTTCTTATTTCCCTAGGTTTTGAGTTGTTAGTCACTCGATAACGCCGATAAGTGAATCGATTCCACACTCTGATTCTATAACTCTTAAGTATTTTTTGTTGCTTATGAGTTTAATAATCCTTCAAGTCATTCCTAGACTGTTAGACTATATCATTTTTGTGATGATTTTAACTATGTTACCTGGTCCTTCTTCTCGGAGCTCAAATTTCGACGATGAGGTAAACTTACATTGATCTTCCTCGTCATATCTTTTGGCCTTGAACAGCAAGCTGGATTTCTAGTTTGTGTCGTACCCGTGGTTCTAGTAAACTTTCGCTTCATCATTCCTTGACTTGATGTTATCGCCGATTGATTACATCTTCATGAAATCTCTCGATAAATGTGTCATGATCATCATCAACATCCCGAGCTCTTCTAGGATATTAATCGAATTCGTGATGAGAAATGCAATCCTTGCCCCTCGATGATTTGTGTTACCATCGACAACATCCTTGCCTTCCCCAACACAAACTTGTTCATATAATTTTGGAAATACATCCTTTTGACATGTCGATGGACTATTGCTGAGCCCGTTGGCCACACCCTCATCTTTTCCTTGCTGAAATTGTATGACTTATTTTCTAAGTGGTTACCGATGGATCCTTTGAGTATCCAAAGTCTAACCTTTGCTTGAAGACCATGCCAATGCTATCTGTAAGCATGACTGTGGTACTCAAACCTCAAGAAGAGCATTGGAAGCACAATGCTAACTTTTCTTTATCCAAACACCGTTGTATGGTTAATGTCATGAAATTTCTCTCCCCTTTCCTAAAGGGTTTTCTACAATTATATCCCGTCATGGATATCATGCGCTGCTTGTCCTCGGGGATGATATACCCCCTGAATTATGTGTTTAAACACATTTTCCTTTCCATTGTTCTGTTTAGTCTGATAATCACATTTTCCTTTCCATTGTTTTGTTTAAACCTTCTTGAGGTTTATATGATATAAGCAGTAATAAGTCACTGTTTTTGTAAGCACCTCGGTGTACAACTCTATCAATAAGACCCTGTTACTATAGTTGATGACATTTCGGTAGCCACCGATGGACGAGAACCTTGCCTATTGGTCCGCCTCGTTCAACGAGCAGGAAGATAGTTCTCTCCGTCCCTCGCCATTGGTACCAACGTTGTTGACAACATAGCTGACAGTCTATCATCTGACATGCCTTGCTATCGGCCCCCTTTCTACTTTTAACCCACATGGTGGGCTCATAACCCACAGTTCCACAGGATCAGAACCTGACTCTCCTGTATATCCTTTATTTCGAAGTATCATTTGTTCTTGGCTTTGTGTGTTGTCACGAGCCACCGTCCGAGAGATGATCTATTCCCGATGCTCTGAACCCTCTTCTCACACTCTGTTCAGGTGTCGATCATTTGTCCATTCGCTTGAAACTTCCTATTGTACCTTCATATTTTGTTCTCGATGTTTTCTTAAGTTTCAACTCGAGAGATACTTCTGCCACATTCCCTGAATTGTTCACCAGATAATTAACCCTATAAGGGTCAGTTCTCCCGAAGTTAATCTTTACTTCCGCACTTAAATCTCGGGACGAGATTTCTTGTAGTGGAGGAGATTTGTAACACCCCCAATGTCATGTTACAGTAATCCCCTGTTAATGGTGCCATGTCATCATGTTACTGTTTCTAACCTTCACTTGATCCAAATCACCATTCAAATTCAAATCCAATCTAAAGTCAAATTTCAAATTTGTCAAACTTCAAATTAAAAATGTTCAAGGTGTGGCAAATAATCCCTGGATATTTGTCATGTTGGAAACAACCTATTTTGGATTCCCAAAGTACCCCTGGAAATTATTTAGTGGTCCAGCAGCATTTAAAATTGGCTGTTTCAATTTCTATAAATGGTTAGACATCTCCATTTCAATCCATACTTTTTGTTTCCATCTCATTATATTGTGTTAGAGTTATGTGCCAAGTTTTGTTCAAAACAAAACTCATTTGTTACTAAAAGAAAATACAAAGCTGAGGCTAAATTTAATAAACAGAAAAGTTAAAGGCCTAGTTATAAAAATTTAAAACAAAGAAAAGCCCCTCCCCCGTGCTGGGCCATTCGGCCCAGCTGGCCAACCGGATGGCCCAACCGCTCCATCTCTGGCCTACAAGGCCACCCCCTTGACCCAAACCCTAACGACCACACCCACTCCCCCGCACGATTCCCCCTCACTCCCCACTCCTCTCGCCTCCCGATCCGGTCTGGATCGGGCCGAACCCGGCGCCCCAACGCCAACCGCCATCGCTGGAGGTGTCCCCGACTCCACGTCGGGCTGCCCCGTCACCGAACCTCCTCCCCGTCGTCGCCCGTCGCTTGCTGGACGCCTCGCCTTCCTCCCCGAAGCCCCATTCGCTGGACCGCCTCGTCCCCACTGACGCCGCCCTTGACCTCTTCGTCCCCGACGTCGTTTGCCTCGCCGTTGTGGACTCCGGCCACCCCCAAGCCGCCTCGAGCCCACTGCCCCGTCCCTACGAACCCCGATGAGGACCCCGGTCCTCCTCTCTCCCCCGCCCCGCAACCATCGTCGCGCCACCGCGCTCGCCCGCGCGCGCTCACCGCAACCGCCGCCCGCTGCTCGCCCGCCATCACCTGCGCCCGCGTCGTGAGCGCCCGTCGCCTTGCGCCACACGCGCCCGCTCGCATCGCCCCTGCCAGAGCTCCTCATCGCTGCCGCCGTCCCCTGCGAGCACCGCCGTTGTCGCCCGCAGCCTCCCTCTCACGCGCGCCCCACACCACGCTCGCCGCCCGCCCGCGCGCCGTGCTCGCCGCTCGACCCGCGCCGCGCTCGCCACTCGACCCTCGCACCCCCTCCCCACTGCACGCCGACCTGCCTCGTCGGGCCTCTCCCCCCTTCGCCCAGGCTCGTCATCGCCCGCGCCGGACCGCGCCCATCGCGCCCTGACCTCCTGCCGCGGCTCCCGCCGTTGCACTACCTCCTTTGCTGCGTGCCGCCTCGCCGATGCGTCCCGGCTGCCTGCGCCGCCGCGTCCCCCCCCCCTCATGGCCGTTGCGTCGGACTGCAGCACCCGCACGGGCAAAGCCCGTAACCCGCAGCACCTCGGCGCCCGTTAACGCACGCCCGCGTGCCCGTGCCCGCTAGCGCCCCTGGGCCTATGACAGAGGGGCCCCGCCCATAGTACATTTAAAAAAATTAAAATTAATTAAAAAAATATTTTAAAAAATAAATAAATCAGAATTAAAATAATTAATTAATTTAAGAATTACTTAGGTTAATTAATCATAATTAGATTAATTTAATCACTAATTAATCTAGTTAACTGTTAATTATTTAAACAGTGTATGATAGTGGGACCCATATGTTAGTTTGACTTAGTCAACTGACTGTTTGACTACTAATGTCATGCTGATGTCAGCAAACACTATTCTGGATAATGTTGAGTTAAAATAATTAAATAAATCCTAAAAATGATTTAAATCTTTTAAAATTAATATAAAATAAACCGTAGCTCGGATGGAAAAACTTTGTACATGAAAGTTTCTCAGAACGACGAGATGAATCCGGATACGCGGCCCGCTCGTCCGCCACACATTCCTAGCATAGCGAACATGCAACTTTCCCCCTCTGGTTCATCGGTCCGAAAACGTGAAACACCAGGAATCCATTCCCGGTTGAATTCCCCCTTTACCTATATCGTGTAGCCTTACGTTAGGTCACACCCGGCACAGCATATTGCCACATTATGCTTTGTGATGCTATCTTTGCTTTATATTTATTGTTCCTTCCCCCTCTTCTCTCCGGTAGACCCCGAGACTGATGCTGCGCCTGTGATCGACTAAGTCGATGACACTTCTTCCTTTTCAGTAGAGCTTCTAGGCAAGCAAACCCTCCTTGAGCATTCCGATATCACCCATTTCTTTCCCTCTCATGCTTGCATTAGAACTGCTACTGCTTTTAGTATGATCCTACTCTGATGCGTAGCCTATTTTTGTTACCTGCTTATTGTTACCTTACCTACTTATCCTAAACTGCTTAGTATAGGTTGGTTAGTGATCCATCAGTGACCCCACCGTGTCCCAGTTGCCCCGCTTTATCTTCGATGACTCGATCAACATGATCAACATCCAGGCCCCGATACATCACATAACGCCCCTTTTGTTGCTCGACTCTGCAGAGTTACCATCGAGTGCTGAGGGTGGAACCTCATCCATCACTCCTGATGAAATTTCTGTAGTGTAGCTACCCAGTCGTGGTCATCGAGGATGATTTCCTCCTTAACCACTTACGATACGACTCTGCCGTGCAACCCCTCAAGTGTGAACCTCGAGGGTGGATCCTCTTACGTTCACCTTGATGATTACATCGAGTGGAATTCACCGAGGGTGATTCCTCAGGTTTTCCCCTTGGTGTTAGACACACGATTACTATGGTTACTATGACTTTACACTGAACCATGTTACTAAAGACGGGTCGGCCCTGAGGGGTACCCACACGAGCTTATTTGCGAGTGATGTGGAGATGGGTTGACCTGGAGGGTGCCCGCGAGATAATTATGAGGCGTAGCCGGGCATTCCTAGCCCTTGCCGCAAGTCCTCGAGATGGGGTAACGGGGTCACATCTTTCGTGAGTCTCTGCTTGTAATCGCGCGTTCCTAATCCACTATGATTTGGATATTTGATCCGAGGGGCCTCTGGCCTGATAGCACTAACCATCACGTGGGCATTGTATGGGCGTTCTGCGTCGTATACATTAGTCGAAGCTTAATAGACGCCAGCGACTGAGCGGCGCGCGCCAGGTTGGACTATGTAAGCTCCTGCCTTCTTTAAGGAGGTAGCTAGGTCTGCTCACCGGCCGCGTATGCAACGTGCAGGAGTTCCTGGGGAGATGGCCCATGACCCCTGGGGGCATAGGCTTAGTCCAGCGTGCTGACCTCTGATACGTCTCCAATGTATGTATAATTTTTGATTTCTCCATGCTATATTATCTACTGTTTTGGACATTATTGGGCTTTATTATCCACTTTTATATTATTTTTGGGACTAACCTATTAACCGGAGGCCCAACCTAGAATTGTTGTTTTTTGCCTGTTTTAGGGTTTCGAAGAAAAGGAATATCAAACAGAGTCCAAACGGTATGAAACCTTCGGGAACGTGATTTTCTCAACAAACAAGACCCGGGAGACTTGGACCCTACGTCAATACACAAAAGAGGAGGCCACGAGGTAGGGGGCGTGCCTACCCCCCCCCCCCCAGGCACGCCCTCCACTCTCGTGGACCCCCTGTTGCTCCACCGACATACTCCTTCCTCCTATATATACCTACGTACCCCCAAACGATCAGATACGGAGCCAAAAAACTAATTCCACCGACGCAACTTTCTGTATCCACGAGATCCCATCTTGGAGCCAGTTTCGGAGCTCTGTCGGAGGGGGCATCGATCACGGAGGGCTTCTACATCAACACCATAGCCTCTCCGATGAAGTGTGAGTAGTTTACCTCAGACCTTTGGGTCCATAGTTAGTAGCTAGATGGCTTCTTCTCTCTTTTTGGGTCTCAATACAATGTTCTCCCCCTCTCTTGTGGAGAACTATTCGATGTAATCTTCTTTCTGCGGTGTGTTTGTTGAGACCGATGAGTTGTGGGTTTATGATTAAGTCTATCTATGAATAATATTTGAATCTTATCTGAATTCTTTTATGTATGATTGGTTATCTTTGCAAGCCTCTTCGAATTATCAGTTTGGTTTTGGCCTACTAGATTGATATTTCTTGCATTGGGAGAAGTGCTTAGCTTTGGGTTCAATCTTGCGGTGTCCTTTCCCAGTGATAGTAGGGGCAGCAAGGCACGTATTGTATTGTTGCCATCAAGGATAACAAGATGGGGTTTTATCATATTGCATGAGTCTATCCCTCTACATCATGTCATCTTGCTTAAGGTGTTACTCTGTTTTTAACTTAATACTCTAGATGCATGCTGGATAGCGGTCGATGAGTGGAGTAATAGTAGTAGATGAAGGTAGGAGTCGTTCTACTTGTCTCGGACGTGATGCCTACATACATGATCATACCTAGATATTCTCATAACTATGCTCAATTCTGTCAATTGCTCAACAGTAATTTGTTCACCCATCGTAGAATACTTATGCTCTCGAGAGAAGCCACTAGTGAAACCTATGGCCCCCGGGTCTATCTTTATCATATCAATCTCCTACTACTTAGTTATTTCCTTTGCTTTTTTACTTTGCCTTTATTTTACTTTGCATCTTTATCCAGATCTCACTCTCGTAAGTGGCCGTGTAGGGATTGACAACCCCTATTCACGTTGGTTGCGAGGATTTATTTGTTTTGTGCAGGTATGAGGGACTCGCGCGTAGCCTCCTAGTGGATTGATACCTTTATTCTCAAAAACTGAGGGAAATACTTACGCTACTTTGCTGCATCATCCCTTCCTCTTCGGGGAAAACCAATGCAGTGATCAAGAGGTAGCAACCTCTCTATTAAGCCTAGGTCGGGTTGCGGCGTATTGTTTGGCCGAGGTCGGACATGACCTAGGAAAGTGTGTCTGGCCGGAGTTAAGCGAGTGTGGTGGGTAAGTTGGTGCACCCCTGCAGGGAAGAAAACATCTATCGATAGCATGTCCTACGGTAACTGACACTTGGAGTTGTATCTCGATTGATACAACTAGAACTGGATACTTGTGATGGATAGTATGGCTCTGGGATTGCTTTCTCGTAGGGAGTCGAGAAAGGATCTCTGCCGAGGTTGATAACACTACTACTACTTTACATTATGTTGATCCATACTCTTCTATATGCTACAAGATGCTTCAAGATGCTAGTCTTTGATAGGCTAGGCTTTCCCCTTCTCTTCTAGCATTCTGCAGTTTAGTCCACAGATACAACCTTTTCCTTTGATACAGATGCATACTTAGTTTAGATCTGATGTAAGTCTTGCGAGTACTTTGGATGAGTACTCACGGTTGCTTTGCTACCACTTTTTCCCCTATACCCAATTGTTGCGACCAGATGACGGATCCCAGGAGCCAAACGACACCACTGATGACTAATACTACCCCGAGGGTGCCTATTACTACGTGATGGCCGATGACAACCTGGAGTAGTTAGGAGGCTCCCAGGCAGGAGGCCTTGCATTTTCGATCGTAGATGCTTTTGTGCTAGCCTTCTTAAGGCGAACTTGTTTAACTTATGTTTGTACTCAGATATTGTTGCTTCCGCTGACTCTTGTGTATTCGAGCCTATGTATTCGAGCCCTCAAGGCCCCCGTCTTGTAATATAAAGCTTGTATTATTTTAATTTGTGTCTAGAGTTGTGTTGTGATATCTTCCCGTGAGTCCTTGATCTTGATCGTACACATTTGCGTGCATGATTAGTGTATGATTGAATCGAGGGCGCCACAAGGTGTTTCTTTGATTGTCTTCCTTATGAGTGGCAGTCGGGGATGAGCGATGGTCTTTTCCTACCAATCTATCCCCCTAGGAGCATGCGTGTAGTGCTTGGTTTTGATTACTTGTAGATTTTTGCAATAAGTATGTGAATTATTTATGACTAATGTTGAGTCCATGGATTATACGCACTCTCACCCTTCCACCATTGCTAGCCTCTCTAGTACCGCACAACTTTCGCCGGTACCATAAACCCACCATTTACCTTCCTCTAAACAGCCACCATACCTACCTATTATGGCATTTCCATAGCCATTACGAGATATATTGCCATGCAACTTTCCACCGTTCCGTTTATTATGACACGCTTCATCATTGTCATATTGCTTTGCATGATCATGTAGTTGACATCGTATTTGTGGCAAATCCACCATTCATAATATTTTCATACATGTCACTCTTGATTCATTACACATCACGGTACACCGCCGGAGGCATTCATATAGAATCATATTTTGTTCTAAGTATTGAGTTGTAATCCTTGAGTTGTAAATAAATAGAAGTGTGATGATCATTATTAGAGCATTGTCCCGTGTGAGGAAAAAACGAGGAAAGGCCCAAAAAAAGAAGGCCCAGAAAACAAAAAAAATGAGAGAAAAAGAGAGAAGGGGCAATGCTACTATCCTTTTACCACACGTGTGCTTCAAAGTAGCACCATGATCCTCATGATAGAGAGTCTCCTATATTGTCACTTTCATGTACTAGTGGGAATTTTTCATTATAGAACTTGGCTTGTATATTCCAACGATGGACTTCCTCAAATTCCCTAGGTCTTCATTAGCAAGCAAGTTGGATGCACACCCACTTAGTTTTCTTGTTGAGCTTTCATACATTTATAGCTCTAGTGCATCCGTTGCATGGCAATCCCTACTCACTCACATTGATATCTATTGATGGGCATCTCCATAGCCCATTAATACGCCTAGTTGATGTGAGACCATCTTCCTCCTTTTTGTCTTCTCCACAACCACCACTCTATTCCACCTATAGTTCTATGTCCATAGCTCATGCTCATGTATTGCGTGAAAGTTGAAAAAGTTTGAGAATACTAAAGTATGAAACAATTGCTTGGCTTGTCATCAGGATTGTGCATGATTTGAATACTTCATGTGACGAAGATGGAGCATAGCCAAACTATATGATTTTGTAGGAATGAACTTTCTTTGGCCATGTTATTTTGAGAAGACATGATTACTTTGTTAGTATGCTTGAAGTATTATTATTTTTATGTCAATATTAAACTTTTGTCTTGAATCTTTCGGGTCTGAACATTCATGCTACAATAAAGAAAATTACATGGATAAATATGCTAGGTAGCATTCCACATCAAAAATTCTGTTTTTATCATTTACCTACTTGAGGACGAGCAGGAATTAAGCTTGGGGATGCTTGATATGTCTCCAATGTATCTATAATTTTTGATTGTTCCATGCTATTATATTATCCATCTTGGATGTTTTATATGCATTTATATGCTATTTTATATGATTTTTGGGACTAACCTATTAACCTAGAGCCCAGTGCAAGTTTCTGTTTTTCCTTGTTTTTGAGTTTTACAGAAAAGGAATACCAAACGGAGTCCAATTGACGTGCCAATTTTTGATGATCTTTTATGGACCAAAAGAAGCCCCCGGAGTAAAAGAGTTGGGCCAGAAGAGTCCCGAGCCATCCACGAGGGTGGGGGCACGCCCTACCACCCTGGACGCGTCCCCCTATCTCGTGGAAGACTCGGAGACCCCTCCCTGACATGAGACCTATGCCAAAAATTACTATAAATACAGAAACCTCCAGAAAATAACCTAGATCAGGAGTTCCGCCGCCGCAAGCCTCCGTAGCCACCGAAAACCAATCTAGACCCGTTCTGGCACCCTACCGGAGGGGGGTCCATCACCGGTGGCCATCTTCATCATCCTGGCGCTCTCCATGACGAGGAGGGAGTAGTTCACCCTCGGGGATGACGGTATGTAGCAATAGCTATGTGTTTGTTCTCTCTCTCTCTCTCTCTCTCTCTCTCTCGTGTTCTTGATATGGCACGATCTTGATGTACCACGAGCTTTTCTATTATAGTTGGATCTTATGATGTTTCTCCCCCTCTACTCTCTTGTAATGGATTGAGTTTCCCTTTGAATTTATCTTATCGGATTGAGTTTTAAGGATTTGAGAACACTTGATGTATGTCTTGCATGTGCTTATCTGTGGTGATAATGGGATATTCACGTGATCCACTTGATGTATGTTTTGGTGATCAACTTGCGAGTTTCATGACCTTGCGAACTTATGCATAGGGGTTGGCACACGTTTTTGTCTTGACTCACTGGTAGAAACTTTGGGGCACTCTCTGAAGTTCTTTGTGTTGGTTGAATAGATGAATCTGAGATTTTGTGATCCATATCGTATAATCATACCCATGGATACTTGAGGTGACATTGGAGTATCTAGGTGACATTAGGGTTTTGGTTGATTTGCGTATTAAGGTGTTATTCTAGTACAAACTCTAGGATAGATCTAACGGAAAGAATAACTTCGTGTTATTTTACTACAGACTCTTGAATAGATCGATCAGAAAGGATAACTTTGAGATGGTTTTGTACCCTACAATAATCTCTTCATTTGTTCTCCGCTATTAGTGACTTTGGAGTGACTCTTTGTTGCATGTTGAGGGATAGTTATATGATCCAATTATGTTATTATTGTTGAGAGAACTTGCACTAGTGAAAGTATGAACCCTAGGCCTTGTTTCCTAGCATTGCAATACCATTTTTGCTCACTTTTATCATTAGTTGCCTTGCTGTTTTTATATTTTCAGGTTACAAAAACCTATATCTACCATCCATATTGCACTTGTATCACCATCTCTTTGCCGAACTACTGCACCTATACAATTTATCATTGTATTGGGTGTGTTGGGGACACAAGAGACTCTTTGTTATTTGGTTGCAGGGTTGTTTGAGAGAGACCATATTGATCCTACACCTCCCACTGATTGATAAACCTTAGGTCATCCACTTGAGGGAAATTTGCTACTGTTCTACAAACATCTGCACTTGGAGGCCCAACAACGTCTACAATAAGAAGGTTGTGTAGTAGACATCATGTATGCGATCCGATGAGTGTTGAGGCTCACGGCGGGTATCGTTATTTTTTGACCTTCACAGATGATTTGAGCAGATATGGGTATATCTACTTGATGAAACATAAGTCTGAAACATTTGAAAAGTTCAAAGAATTTCAGAATGAAGTGGAAAATCATCGTACCAAGAAAATAAAGTTTCTACGATCTGATCGTGGAGGTGAATATTTGAGTTACGAGTTTGGTCTTTATTTGAAACAACGTGGAATAGTTTCGCAACTCACGCCACCTAGAACACCACAATGTAATGGTGTGTCCGAACGTCGTAACCGCACTTTATTAGATATGGTGCGATTTATGATGTCTCTTACCGATTTACCACTGTCATTTTGGTTTACGCATTAGAGACAGCTGCATTCACGTTAAATAGGGCACCATCTAAATCCGTTGAGACGACGCCGTATGAACTATGGTTAAGTTGTTGTTTTTCTTAAAAGTTTGGGGTTGCGATGCTTATGTGAAAAAGTAAGCTCGAACCCAAATCAAAGAAGTGTGTCTTCATAGGAGACCCAAAAGAAACTATTGGGTACACCTTCTATCACATATCCGGAGGCAAGATATTTTGTTGCTAAGAATGGATCCTTTCTAGAGGAGTTTCTCTCAAAAGAAGTGAGTGGGAGGAAAGTTGAACTTGATGAGGTAATTGTACCTTCTCCCGAATTGGAAAATAGTACATCACAGAAATCAATTCCAGTGATTCCTACACCAATAAGTGAGGAAGCTAATGATAAAGATCATGAAACTTCAGAACAAGTTACTACTGAACCTTGTAGGTCAACCAGAGTACGGTCCGCACCAGAGTGGTATGGTAATTCTGTTCTGGAAGTCATGTTACTAGACCATGACGAACCTACGAACTATGAGGGAGCGATGATGAGCCCAGATTCTGCGAAATGGCTTGAAGGCATGAAATCTGAGATGGGATCCATGTATGATAACAAAGTATGGACTTTGATTGACTTTCCCGATGATTGGAGAGCCATTGAGAATAAATGGATCTTCAAGAGGAAGACGGACGTTGATAGTAGTGTTACTATCTACAAAGCTCGAATTGTCACAAAAAGTTTTTGACAAGTTCAAGGTGTTGACTACGATGAGAGTTTTCTCACTCGTATCTATGCTTAAAGTCTATCCGAATCATGTTAGCAATTCTCGCATTTTATGAAATTTGGTAAATGGATGTCAAAACTGCATTCCTTAATGGATTTCTTAAAGAAGAGTTGTATATGATGCAAGCAAAAGATTTTGTCAATCCGAAAGGTGCTAACAAAGTGTGTAAGCTCCAGTGATCCATTTATGGACTGGTGCAAGCCTCTTGGAGTTGGAATATACGCTTTGATAGTGTGACCAAAGCATATGGTTTTATACAGACTTTTGGAGAAGCCTGTATTTACAAGAAAGTGAGTGGGAGCACTACAGCCTTTCTGATAAGTATATGTGAATGACATATTGTTGATCAGAAATGATGTAGAATTTTTTGGAAAGCATAAAGGAGTGTTTGAAGGGATTTTTTTCAAAGAAAGACCTCGGTGAAGCTACTTACATATTGGGCATCAAGATCTATAGAGATAGATCAAGACGCTTGATAAGATTTTTCAATGAGTACATACCTCGACAAGATTTTTGAAGTAGTTCAAAATGGAACAGTCAAAGAAGGAGTTCTTGCCTATAATGCAAGGTGTAAAGTTGAGTAAGACTCAAAACACGACCACGGCAGAAAATAGAAAGAGAATGAAAGTCATTCCATATGCCTCAGCCATAGGTTCTATAAAGTATGCTATGCTATGTACCAAACCTATTGTGTACCTTGACATGAGTTTGGCAATTGGGTACGATATTGATCCAGGAGTGGATCACTGGACATCGGTCAAAAATTATCCTTAGAAGACTAAGGAGATATTTCTCGGTTATGTAGGTGATAAAGAGTTCGTCGTAAAGAGTTTCGTCGATGCAAGCTTTTACACCGATCCGGATGACTCTGAGTCTCAATCTAGATACATATTGAAAGTGGGAGCAATTAGCTAGAGTAGCTCCATGAAGAGCATTGTAAACATAGAAAATTTTCAAAATACATACGGCTCTGAATGTGGCAGACCCGTTGACTAAACTTCTCTCACAAGCAAAACATGATCACACCTTAGTACTCTTTGGGTGTCAATCACATAGCGATGTGAACTAGATTATTGACTCTAGTAAACCCTTTTGGTGTTGGTCACATGGCGATGTGAACTATAGAGTGTTAAATCACATGACGATGTGAACTATTGGTCTTAAATCACATGGCGATGTGAACTAGATTATTGACTCTAGTGCAAGTGGGAGACTGAAGGAAATATGCCCTAGAGGCAATAATAAATATGTTATTTGTATTTCCTTATATCATGATAAATGTTTATTATTCATGCTAGAATTGTATTAACCAGAAACTTGATACATGTGTAAATACATAGACAAATAGAGTGTCCCTAGTATGCCCCTACTTGACTAGCTCATTTATCAAAGATGGTTAAGTTTCCTAACCATAGACATGTGTTGTCATTTGATGAATGGGATCACATCATTAGAGAATGATGTGATAGACAAGACCCATCCATTATCTTAGCATAATGATCGTTTAGTTTAATTGTTATTGCTTTCTTCATGACTTATACATGTTCCACACACTATGAGATTATGCAACTCCCGAATAACAGAGGAACACCTTGTGTGCTATCAAATATCACAACGTAACTGGGTAATTATAAAGATGGTCTATAGGTGTTTCCAATGGTGTTTGTTGAGTTGGCATAGATCAAGATTAGGATTTGTCACTCCGAGTATCGAAGAGGTATCTCTGGGCCCTCTCGGTAATGCTCATCACTATAAGCCTTGCAAGCAATGTGACTAATGAGTTAGTTTCGGGATGATGCATTACAGAACGAGTAAAGAGACTTGCCGGTAACGTGATTGAACTAGGTATGATGATACCGACGATCGAATCTCGGGCAAGTAACATACCGATGACAAAGGGAACAACGTATGTTGTTATGCGGTTTGACCGATAAAGATCTTCGTAGAATATGTATGAGCCAATATGAGCATGCAGGTTCCGCTATTGCTTATTGACCGGAGATGTGTCTCGATCATGTCTACATAGTTCTCGAACCCGTAGGGTCCGCATGCTTAACGTTCGATTATGATTTGTATTATGAGTTATGTGATTTGATGACCGAAGTTTGTTCGGAGTCCTGATGAGATCACGGACATGGCGAGGAGTATCGAAATTGTTGATACATAAAGATTGATATATTGGAAGGTTGAATTTGGACATCGGAATGGTTTTGAGTGGTTTGGGCATTTTTCCGTAGTACCGGGAGGTTACCGGAACCCCGCGGGAGAAGTATTGGGCTTAGTGGGCCTTATTGGAGGAGAGAAGAAAGGGCCACATGAGAGGGGCGCGACCTCCCCTTGCCCAAACCTAACTGGACTAGGGGAGGGGGTCGGGCCCCCTCTTTCCTTCCCCCCCTCTCTCTCCCTTCCCTTTCCCTCCGGTGGAAGAAAGGAAAAGGGGGGGCGAATCCTACTTGGACTAGGAGTCCAAGTAGGACTCCCCCCTTGGCGCGCCCAACCTGGCCGGCCTCCTTTCTCCCTACCTCCTTTATATACGTGGCCAGGGGGCACCCCATAGACACACAAGTTGATCTTTTAGCCGTGGGCGGTGCCCCCCTCCACAGTTACACACCCCAGTCATATTGTCGTAGTGCTTAGGAGAAGCCCTGCGCCGGTAACTTCATCATCACCGTCGCCACGCTGTCGTGCTAATGGAACTCTCCCTCGGCCTCAACTGGATCAAGAGTTCGAGGGACGTCACCGAGCTGAACATGTGCAGATTGCGGAGTTGCCATGCATTCGATACTTAGATTGGTTGGATCGCGAAGACGTTCGACTACATCAACCGCGTTACTAAACGCTTCCGCTTTCGGTCTACAAGGGTACATAGACACACTCTCCCCGCTCGTTGCTATGCTTCTCCTAGATAAATCTTGCGTGATCATAGGCAAAAAATTTGAAATACTATGTTCCCCAACACCATCATGTCCTCATCTACCACTACTGCATGGCCATAGAGCCTTGCGACCGTTTCAACGGGTTTGTCAATAGCACCGACTACAAGTTCGCCATGGTGGAAACCACCGACGATGTAAAAGCGCTCAGTGTTACGGGCTTGGCTTGCAAGAACCTTGTCGAAATTCATGACCACTACAGGGTCTGGGCCAGCACGAAGGACTCCCTAGTTGAACTCGCCTCGGCTATCATCGACCCCTACTATGAAAAGATGAAGCGGGATGCCCAGAGAATAAGTCCCATATCCTGGCACAGGGCCTGGATGCGGAAATTGGATGAACCTCACCTCAGGTTCATGACCAAGAGCGTGTACACATGCTACGAGATGCACAGGCGGATCATTGACATGAGGAAGTGCCTCGTTACCCAAATCGACGAGCCCGAATCGATCCACAAGCAGAGCAAGCATCACAAGAAGTAGATGATGATCAGATGATCGTTTATGCTAGTTAATCATGCATGTAATATATAGTTTACTTTATTGGTGTGTGGAAATGTCATGTGTGTAGTAGCCACCTATGTAATTATGCATGTAATAGTTTAATTTGGTGTGTGCAAATGCCATGGTTGTAGTAGCCACCTATGTAAGTGGATGTTTAATTTGGTTATGCAACCATGTCCTTATAAGTGTGTGTGTGTGTGTGTGTATGTTGTTGTTTTGTATGCAATCCCATGGCACAACACACATGTCTTATTAGCAGCAACCGTCTATGTTATTATCGGTCTTCGTACACATTTCTGATTACAGACCTGTTTGCCACGTATCACACACATCTTGTTATATTGAACCATTTCTGTTCTCTTGTCTCAACACAAATAGTTCATCCAAGTTAACCGCATGTCGTATATCGCACACACCTTGATCTAGCTGACCATTTCTTTTGTGTTGCCTAATCATAAACAGTGCATTCGAGTGAACCGTGTGTTGTATACCACACACGCCTTCATCTGGCTGCCCATTTCTTTTGTTCTGCCTCATCGCAAACAGTTCATTGAACTGAACCGTATGCCCTGCCTCGCACAAGCAACTAAAATCTGAACTATGTTTGATGCATCCTCCATCACAAACATTTTGCACCTTTTTGACGGTTCTTTTACACCACCGTTTGCGATTATTGTATCGCACACAGTTTCGTCAAAGGGTCTCTGATCGTAGTGTCGCGTTAGCAGCATCCTGCAGTAGTGGTGGGGGCATGCCACCCATCCTTGTGGGCCCCCTGGACCTCCACCGACCTCAACTCCAACTCCATATATTCACGTTCAGGGAGAAAAAAAATGAGAGAGAAGGATTCATTGCGTTTTACAAAATAGAGCCACCGCCAAGCCCTATTCTTCATTGGGAGGGTTGATCTAGAGTCCGTTCGGGGCTCCGGAGAGGGGAATCTACGTCCTCATCAACCATCCTCCATCACCAATTTCATGATGCTCACCACCGTGCATGAGTAATTCCATCGTAGGCTTGCTGGACCATGATGGGTTGGATGAGATTTACCATGTAATCGAGTTAGTTTTGTTAGGGTTTGATCCCTAGTATCCATTATGTTCTAAGATTGATGTTGCTATGACTTTGCTATGCCTAATGCTTGTCACTAGGGCCCGAGTGCCATGATTTCAGATCTGAAGCTATTATGTTTTCATTTGTGTTCTTGATCCGATATTGCAAGTTATAGTCACCTACTACGAGTTATGATCCGGCAACCCTGGAGTGACAATAGTAGGGACCACTCCCGATGATGACCGTAGTTTGAGGAGTTCATGTATTCACTAAGTGCTAATGCTTTGGTCTGGTACTCTGTTAAAAGGAGGCCTTAATATCCCTTAGTTTCGAATAGGACCCCGTTGTCACGGGAGGGTAGGACAAAATATGGCACGCAAGTTCTTTTCCATAAGCACGTATGACTATATTCGGAATACATGCCTACATTATATTGATGAATTGGAGCTAGTTCTGTGTCACCCTATGTTATAACTATTGCATGATGAATGCCATCCGACATAATTATCCATCATTGGTCCATTGCCTACGAGTTCGTTCCATATTGATCTTTTCTCCGTTACTTTTCCATTGCTACTGTTATGATTTCTACAAAACTGCTACTGTTACCTTTGCCATTGTTACTGTTACTTCCATACTACTTTGCTACTAAATATTTTGCTACAGATATTAAGTCTTTTAGGTGTGGTTGAATTCACAACTCAGCTACTAATACTTGAGAATATTCTTTGGCTCCCCTTGTGCTGAATCAATAAATTTGGATTGAATACTCTACCCTCGAAAACTATTGCGACCCCCTATACTTGTGGGTTATCATTGATGTTGGTCATATGATGCATATGGGGCCTCACATTGCTTACTTTATATATCTTATATGTCATCAGCTTAGTTTAGATTTGCTTTGTGTGAATTCCACTTGTTTGGTTTCTATATCATATATGTGAATTATGCAATGCCATCTTCTTTAGCCAGGCATCATATACGTGAATCATGCAATGGCATCCTGTTTAGCCAGTCATCATACTTGTGAATTGTATTGTGCCATACTATTTTTTCATAATGTATTCCATTTGATGACAATGTTTGTACATTCATCTACTCTTCCCGTGCATCATCCATTTGAGTCGGTCATGGGAAAATCTGGAGTGAAAACAAGGTCTTCTGAGAAGTTAGTGCTACCTGTTGATGCAGATTTCTTGCTAGTTACAAATAGCTCCTTAGAGGAGGATTCAGAGATAGATGACCAGTCGTATTCCCCACTGGGGTGTATGCTCTAACTTGACAGGGTTATATTGCTCATATCATGCATATGGTGTCTTGCATGTCATGACATCTGCTTAGATTAGACATGCTTTGTGTGAATGCCTCCTATTTGCTATCTATATCTGATATGTGAATTATGCAATGCCATGTTTTTAGCCAGTTATCATATATGTGAATTATGCACTGCCATCCTGTGTAGCCAGGCATCACATATGTGAATTATCTCATGCCATTCTTTTTTTATTATGTATTCCATTTGTCGACAATCTGTGTATATTGAACTACTCTTCGTGTGCATCAGCCATTTCAGCCGGTTATGGAAAAATCTAGAGTGAGAACAAGGTCTTCAGAGCAGGCAATGGTGATTATAAAGGTGCTCTACAGGTGTCTCCGATGGTACTTGTTGAGTTGGCATAGATCAAGATTACGATTTGTCACTCCGATTGTCGGAGAGGTATCTCTGGGCCCTCTTGGTAATGCTCATCACTATAAGCCTTGGAAGCAATGTGACTAAAGAGTTAGTTACGGGATGATGCATTATGGAACGAGTAAAGAGACTTGCTGGTAACAAGATTGAACTAGGTATGAGGATTCCGACAATCGAATCTTGGGCAAGTAACATACCAATGACAAAGGGAACAACGTATGTTGTTATGCGGTTTGACCGATAAAGATCTTCGTAGAATATGTAGGATCCAATATGAGCATCCAGGTTCCACTATTGGTTATTGACCAGAGATGTGTCTCGGTCATGTCTACATAGTTCTCGAACCCGTAGGGTCCGCACGCTTAACGTTCGATGACGATTTATATTATGAGTTTTGTGATTTGATGTACCGAAGGTTGTTCGGAGTCCCGGATGAGATCATGGACATGACAAGGAGTCTCGAAATGGTCGAGACATATAGATCGATATATTGGAAGGCTATATTCGGACATCGGAAAGGTTCCGAGTGATTCGGCTATTTTTCAGAGTACCAGAGAGTTACGGGAATTTGCCACGGGAAGTATTGGGCCTTCATGGGCCTTAGTGGAAAGGAGAGAAGGGCCACAAGGGGAGGTCGCGCGCCCCCCATGGGCTGGTACGAATTGGATTAGGGAGGGGGCGGCGCCCCCCTCTTTCCTTCTCCCTCTCCTCTCCTTCATTCTTCTCCTACTTGGATTAGGAAAGGGGGAAACCTACTCCTACTAGGAGTAGGAATCCACCCTTTGGGCGCGCCCCTTGTGGCCGGCCCTCCCCTCCTCCACTCCTTTATCTACGGGGGAGGGGGCACCTCATAGACACACAAGTTGATTTTAGCCATGTGCGGTGCCCCCCTCCATAGTTTTCCACCTCGGTCATATTGTCGTAGTACTTAGGCGAAGCCCTGCATCGGTAACTCCATCATCACCGTCACCACGCCGTCGTGCTGACAAAACTATTCCTCGGCCTCAGCTGGATCTAGAGTTCAAGGGACGTCACCGAGCTGAACGTGTGCAGATCGCGGAGGTGACGTGCGTTCGGTACTTGATCAGTTGGATCACAAAGACATAGGACTACATCAACCGTGTTACTTAATGCTTCCGTTTTCGGTCTACGAGGGTAAGTGGACACACTCTCCCCACTCATTGCTATGCTTCTCCTAGATAGATCTTGCGTGATCTTAGGCAAATTTTTGAAATACTACGTTCCCCAATAGTGGTATTAGAGCCAGGTTTATGCGTAGATGTTATATGCACGAGTAGAACAGAAAGGAGTTGTTGGTGTGTTATAAGTCATAATGACTTACCAGCATTGTCAACTTCTTGGTTCGGCGGTATGTGGATGAAAGCGGGCTCGGGACTGACATTACGCGACGCTTACGACGAGACTGGTTCTACCGACGTGCTTTGCACACAGGTGGCTGGCGGTGTCAGTTTCTCCAACTTTAGTTGATCAAGTTGCTACGCCCGGTCCTTGCGAAGGCTAAAACAACACAACTTGACAAACTATCATTGTGGTTTTGATGCGTAGGTAAGAACGGTTTCTTGCTAAGCCCGTAGCAAGCCACGTAAAACTTGCAACAACAAAGTAGAGGACGTCTAACTTGTTTTTGCAGGCATGTTGTGATGTGATATGGTCAAGACTGGTGCTATATTTTATTGTATGAGATGATCATATTTTGTAACCGAGTTATCGGCAACTGGCAGGAGCCATATGGTTGTCGCTTTATTGTATGCAATGCAATCCATGCTTGTAATTGCTTTACTTTATCACTAAGCAGTAGCGATAGTCGTAGAAGCCATAGGTGGCGAGACGACAACAATGCTTCGATGGAGATCAAGGTGCCGGTGACGATGGTGATCATGATGGTGCTTTGGAGATGGAGATCAAAAGGCACAAGATGATGATTGCCATATCATATCACTTATTTGATTGCATGTGATGTTTATCTTTTATGCATCTTATTTTGCTTAGTATGATGGTAGCATTGTAAGATGATCCCTCACTAACTTTCAAGGTATAAGTGTTCTCCCTGAGTATGCACCGTTGCTACAGTTCGTCGTGCCGAGACACCACGTGATAATCGGGTGTGATAAGCTCTCGTTCACATACAACGGGTGCAAGCCAGTTTTGCACACGCGGAATACTCGGGTTAAAATTGACGAGCCTAGCATATGCAGATATGGCCTCGGAACACTGAGACCGAAAGGTTGAACGTGAATCATATAGTAGATATGATCAACATAGTGATGTTCACCATCGAAAACTACTCCATCTCATGTGATGATCGGAATTGGTTTAGTTGATATGGATCACGATGATCATTTAGATGACTAGAGGATGTCTATCTAAGCGGGAGTTCCTAAGTAATATGATTAAATTGAACTTTTAATTTATCATGAACTTATCCTGATAGTATTTGCATATCTATGTTGTAGATAATAGCCCGTTAGCTTCCTTTTATTTTATTGTTCCTAGAGAAACAAGTTGAAAGATGATAGTAGCAATACGACGGACTGGTCCAAATTGAGGATATCCTCATTTCAAACCGTAATAATCTACAAGCACGCTGTTGATCAGATCAAGACTCACGGAAATATCACAACACAACTCTGACAACAATTAAATAATATACTTATATTACAGTGGGCCTCGAGGCTCGAATACATAAGCTGCTACAAACGTCATGAAGCAAATATCTTCAACATAGTTAATACAAGTTGCTTAAGAAGGCTAGCACAAAGCAACAACGATCGAACAGGCAAGGCCTCCTGCCTGGGAGCCTCCTAACTACTCCAAGTCATCAGCGGCTGTCACATTGTAGTAGGCACCCTCGGGGTAGTAGTAATCATCAGTAGTGTCGCCTGGCTCCTGGGATCCGTCATCTGGTCGCAACAATTGGATATGGGGGAAAAAGAAGTAGGAAAGCAACCGTGAGTACTCATCCAATGTACTCGCAAGACTTACATTAGATCTAAACTAAGTATGCATCTGTATCAAACGAAGGGATTGTATCTGTGGACTAAATTGCAGAATGCCAGAAGAGAAGGGGAAAGTCTAGCCTATCGAAGACTAGCATCTTCAAGCATATAGAAGAGTACAGATCAACATAATGTAAAGTAGCAGTGTTATCAACCTCGGCCAGAGATCCTTTCTCGACTCCCTGTGAGAAAACAATCCCAGAGCCATACTATCCAGTTATCACCTCAAATATCCAGTTCTAGTTGTATCGATCGGGATACAACTCCAAGTGTCCGTTACCATAGGACAGCCTATCGATAAATGTTTTATTCCCTGCAGGGGTGCACCAACTTACCCACCACGCTCGATTAACTCCGGCTGAACAGACTTCCCTGGGTCATGCCCGGCCTCGGCCAAACAATACGCTGCAACCCGACCTAGCCTTAATAGAGAGGTCAGCACGCCGGACTAAACCTATGCCCCCAGGGGTCTTGGGCCCTCGCCCCGGGAACTCCCGCACGTTGCGTGGGCGGCCGGTGAGTAGACCTAGCTACCTCCTTAAAAAAGGCAGGAGCTTACCAGTCCAACTTGGCGTGCGCCGCTCAGTCGCTGACGTCTAATAAGCTTCGGCTGATGTATACGACGCAGAACGCCCATACAATGCCCACGTGATGGTTAGTGCTATCAGGCCAGAGGCCCCTCGGATCAAATATCCAAATCGTAGTGGATTAGGAGCACACGGTAACGAGCAGAGACTCACGATCGATGTGACCCCGTCGCCCCGTCTTGAGTACTTGCGGCAAGGGCTAAGAATGCCCGGCCACGCCTCGTAGGTATCTCGCGGGCACCTTCTAGGTCAACCCGACTCCACATCACTCGCTATTAAGCTCGCGCGGGTACCCCACGGGGCCGACCCGTCTTTAGTAACATGATTCAGTGTAAAGTCATAGTAACCATAGTAACTGTGTGTCTAACACCAAGGGGGAAACCTGAGGAATCACCCCCGGTGAATTCCACTCGATGTAATCATCAAGGTGAACGTAAGAGAATCCACCCTCGAGGTTCACACTTGAGGGGTTGCATGACAGAGCCGTATCGGAAGTGGTTATGGAGGAAATCACCCTCGATGACCACGTGTCGGGGGTTGGGTGCGACATATGCCAAAGGATGGCTTATCATGGTGGGGGCGAGTAGAACGTCGCCGGTGCCTGGAAACGAGATGAGGCGAAGACATGCACGCCGGCGAAGGGGAGATAATACCCCTACTGCTGCTCTGCGGAGTCTCTGCATGATCACTATGGCAAAGTGTTTACACGGTTGCTCCTTGAGCTGTTTCCTGGAGGTAGGAGAGGGCAAGGCTAGCTCTCTCCCTCCTATATGATCTGGTCTAGAGCTAATAGGTTCCAACCCTTTGCATGGATGCCCTAGGGGGTTTATATAGGCCTACCCCCAGGGGTACAATGGTAATCCGGCTGGACGTGGGCCCAGCCGTCAGCGCCTCTGGCCTCCGTCTTCTCCGCCGACTGCTGGGGCCCGCCGACTGGTGGCCCCGCCGACTGGCCTGGTACAGAGCCGACAGGCCGCGTCCACCGCGGGCGGGTCTTGCCGGCTGCTGATTACTGTAGCCGCACTTCTGATGACGCGGGCTTGATCATGGGGTCGTGGAAACAGCCCCGCCGCCTGGCGGGCGATCACTATTGCCACTCTCCATCACATCTTGATTAATGGCGCGTGGGCCCCGGGGGAGGGCTCGGCCGACTCCCGGGGGCCGGCTCCCAATGGGTCCGACTGGTGGTCCTCCTGCCATTTCCTGGGGTCTCACTGACTGGTGGGACCCGCTGCCTCTGGGCCGTACAGACAAGCCGTCGTGGGTGCAGGATTCGATCCTGTAGTGCTGATGTCAGGGCCGGCATGGCAGCAGTGCCATGCTGCACGGAGATCTTCCAGGGTACAGCGTGTTGTGGCCATGCCTGCCCTTGGTAAGGGGCGGGAGTGGGCTTTATTGTAGCCACTCCCCTGCCCCGTCCCTCTTGATGAGGTCGTGGGGTTTGTTGGAGTCGTAGGCCGACTCCCCAAAGCCGGCTTCTCTGGAAGTCGTCAGTCAGGGGTCGGCTTACCCCGCAGTCGTCCCTGGGACTCGACCGTGAGTGGTTAGTCGGCCGTCTTGCCGTTGGCTCCTTAGAAGGTGGCTCTTCGCCCTGGGGTCTTGAGGGGCGCAGCCTGCCCCGATGTCTTGAAAGGTTCTGGGGCTCGGGTTGGCCTACCCGTGGCCCATTACTCCGATAGTAGTCCCCGAAGTTGGTGAGGCACCATGGACGATCGGCCGAGAAGCCTCAGCAGTTTCTCTTTCGGGGTGCTCAACATATGGTCTTTGATTGACTTCTGCCGGGCCGACTAGAAGGAGTCGAAATCGCCCAATTCTGACTCGCACAACATTTCAAACGTCGCAGCGGGATCCAAGTAGCGTGCTAGCTAAGCCTCCAGGTCGCCTCCCGTTCTAGGCATGTCATGTGATGACACGTGGCTGGGCCATTCTGCCAGCCTACGCGCGCGACGGGACAGGCCCATAGGCGGGGCCCGCTACTACCGCGCCTCGGCGCCCAAGCGGATCCGCTGCGGCCTCGGCAGACGTTTGGGATTCCCGTGGAGTTACTGCGCGCAGTAACTTTGTCGTGGAACGTGGGGGTCGTGGGGCCGTGGCCGCAGTAAATCCCACGACCGCCCCCTCGGCTTCACAGCCTGCGAGGCTATAAGTAGGGGAGAGAGGGGGGCGCGGCGGAGCACGCACGCCTCTTCTTCCCACTACTCCTCGCTCTCCTCACTCTCGCTGCTCCTCGCTCTCCTCCTTCTTCTTCTTCTTCGCGTCGCCGCGCACCCAAGCTTCGACGAACACCATGGCGATCAGCTCGCGATGAGCTCTCCCTCTGTCGCCGCGCCTCCCCCGGTGCGCTCCAGCACTTGGGACGGCTCCGAAGTTCACAGCGACCATATCGAGTTCCTCTGCAAGACTCGTTGGCTCCCCGGTGAGGATCACGTGCGGGTGTGTCTTGCGCCGAAGGGGGAGATTTCCCCCGCGCCGTAGGAGGGCGAGCGGGTCATCTTACGCTCGCACTTCTTGCGCGGGTTGGGGCTGCCGGCGAGCAGTTTCTTCCGCTCATTCCTAGAGTTCTACGGCCTCCAGCCGCACCACCTCACCCCCAACACAGTGGTGTTGTTGTCCACCTTCGTGGCCTTGTGCGAAGGTTTCCTCGGAGTCCTCCCCACCCTCAAGCTCTGGGGGGAGTTCTTCTTCTCCAAGCTCGGCACCCAGGCTGCAGGTGTGCCGGCTCAATGCGGCGCTTTCATCGCCGTGCGAAGGTTGGGGGCCGACAACCCCTTCCCCACCATCTCGCTAATTAAGTCGGTGAAGATGTGGCAGAGATCATACTTCTATGTCAGGAGCATCTCTGCGAGGGGCGACTGGGTCAACCTGTCGGCTTTCGAAGCCGGCCCGCCGGCTGGGAGGCTGCCCAACTGGTCGTACCGGGCCAAGTCGTTGATGCCTACGGGAGCCGGCGCCGTCGCGCGACTCCGAGTGCTGACGCAGTCAGAGGGCTTGACTGGTCCAGACCTACTGGCCGCCTTCGTGGCGCTCCGAGTTCTCCCGCTCCAAGGTCGCCCCCACATGATATGCCAAATGAGCGGGCGCCACGACCCGAGTCGGATATGCACCAAGGACATGCCTCACGAGGAGGTGGCCTACATGGTGAACTACCTCTCGGACAGCAAGCTCCTGGAGGATTGGCGGTTCGGCAAGGAGCCGTACTCCCGCGGCAACCCCCTGCCCGTGGTGAGTTGCCTTTTATTTCTTTCTTTGAATTGTCTTCTTTCTTGCCGAGTTTGTTTTGACCAGTCGGCTTAGGTCAGAATCCCCTCCTCCATCCACCAGCCGGCACCTCGGGGCCGGCACGCAAGTTCCTTGCCGACCGGGCGGAGAGCGACGCCGCCGAGGGAGGAGGAGGAGCAGTAGGCGGCTCCAGGCCTTCAGCCACTTTCGCCGACTGGCTTGACGATGATGCCGAGGGAGAAGTCGCCCCCCGCCATCGGCCAGGAGCCAGCCAGCCTGGCGCGGGCTCTTCTACCGCGTCGGGCACTCCGGGCGGCGGGAAGAAGCGAAGGGCCGTGCCGACTTTGTTCGGCAGTCGGCCGAAGAAACCCAAGGGTTCGGCCGCGGCGACCCAGCGGGACGAGGCGGCTGCGAAGGCCATCCGCTTCCATAAGTGAAGAAGTCGCCGCTGGTCTCCGCGTGAGTATTCTGTCTCAACGCTTTATTCTTTCTTTGTGGCTTTGTCTGAACTTTTGCTTGCTCCCCTCGCTTCAGGGCTCCCCTCACTCTTGAGAGGGTCACCGCCGCCTCCATCATGGGGTCAGCGGAGACGTCTGCCACCGCTCGGCGGATTGACCCCGCTGCTGACCTCCGAGAGGCAATAGAGCGAAATGCGCAGGAGAGGCACAACGAAGAAGAGGCCGCTCGCCTGGCGAAGGCGGAGGCCGATAGGGCGGAGGCCTCCGCCAAGAAGAAACTGGCGGAGGCCGAAGCCGTCGCCGCTACGAAGCGGCAGGCTGAGGAGGCCGCGCGCCGCCAATCGGCAGTGTTCGTCACCCCGCTGAACTCTGCTCCGCCGCCTATGGAGTTCATGGGGCAGACTGGGGAAGCCGGCGGCGAGAACCCCGTCATGGAGAGGGAAGGCGACGACTCCTCTACGTCGGACATGATCGTTCCGCCGCCGCCTCCGCCGCCGTTTGGGAGCCCGCAAGGCAAACAGCCAGCGGACCCTCTGGTGTCGCCGACCGAAGACGAGGCCGTGGCGAGGCTACTCCTCCAAGTCGGCTCGCCAACGCGCCGCCATCTGGAGAAGGCGACTTCGGCACCCCGCCCCCTGGAGGCCGGCATCGCCAGCTCGGCGATCCCAGACGCTGAAGCGACGAGCGCCGCGCCCATTGGGTGGGTGCGAGGAGGCGGCACAGGGCCGCTGAACCAGGCGCTTCTGGACGTCCAGGCGAAGCTTCGTGCTGAGGGCGACGCTCTCCAGAATTGCACCAAGGCATACCTGGCATCACGGGCAGCCGTCCGGGTATGTTTTTCCCTTTGGTCCTTGTTTTTCCCTTTGGGGTGTAGTGCCCGAGTTTCGGGCTGGCTGCTGAGCAGGCAGCCCGGAACTCCAATTGATGAACTCTGGGTATTAAATTTTTGTCTGAAACGCTTGTCGCAGGATTACCACAACCTCGGCGTTACTGCCTTCAACCGTAATGTTGAAGAGCTGGGCAAGCGGACCGCCGATTTTCGGAGAGCCGGAGTAAGTCCTTTTTCTTTTTTGTGGGGGTGCGCTGGCGCACCCGCGGGCTATAGTCCCCGAGATTCGGGTCGACTGCTGAGCAGTCGGGCCGGATCTCCCCGGCGACCTTCTTTATTGATGACTTACCGCATTCTTTCTTCCTTCTTTTCAGGAGCCAACGCTGCTCTTCAACAGCAGCTAAGCGAAGCCAACTCCGCATTGCGCGCCAAAGGGGAGGAGTGCAGCAAGCTCGCCACAGAGCGCGATCTGCTGGCCACTCAATTGGCAGAGCAGAGGGAGCTGCTTGTGAAGACGCAGAGTGGGGCGGAAGAGACAGAAACCGCCCTCCTGGCCAAGTTCGCGAGCGAGCGCTCCTCCTGGTCTGACAAGGAGGCGATGCTGGCCTCCGGTTTCCATGAGATTGAATACATCGTTGATGGTGAGTTTCTTTGCTTTCTTTCTTCGAGCTGCCGATTATAAGTCGTGCCGACTCCTGGTTTTTGACTTGCTTCTTCGTTTCTTCCGTCTTGGCAGACTTCTTTCCTGGGCACTCGCAGGCCGCCATCCAAGCCATCGAGGCTAACCGTGAAGGTCGGAGGGCGGAGGGTGCAAAGATCGCCGCCAACGCCCCGCGAACCCTTGACGAGCACATCCTGAGCATCGAGGCTCGCCTTCGGCCGACTCACCGGATGTTGCGCCGGCTTCAGCGTGTCGGTGCCCAGGCGATTGCCGCCCTGTGGCCAGACATGCAGGCTCCGCGCACCCCCAGCCTGACGGCCGACTGGCTAGAGGTCGCGGCTGGTTGTCTCGAGGCCTGGAAGGGTTCTTCGGCCCGAGCTGGAGCGCGCCGGGCCTTGGAGTTCGTCAAGGCGTGGTATCCGGGGCTGGATCTAGACCGGCTGGCCACACTTTGGTTGGAGGCCCAGCCGGAGCTGGCAGCTGCAGAAGACGCCCTCGTCAAGCGTGCTGTGGCGATCGCCGAGTACACCGACACCAGCATCTTCGTCCCCGAGCGGTTTGAAGACGGCGAGGAGGTACCGCCGAAGTGGTTTGGGATGAACGTAGACTACGGCGAAGACTCAGCGGACGTGATTGGCTCCAGGGTCGAGGAGGAAGGCGAGGCGGAGGACGGAGGCGAGACGGAGGCGCTAGAAGACGGAGCAGACGACCAGCCTCAGCTCGACCGCGCCTCCACCAATGAGCCGCGTGCGACCGAGCCGACTGCCGTCGGAGGCGATCAAGCCGAGACTACCCAGCCGGCCACCCCGACGCCTGACACTGCCGCCTCCTCCGACCCTCCGAATCCGTCTGCTGCTTCCTAAGCTGCCGCATTATCTTTATTTTATTTGCTTTATTAGTCTTTTAAGAACTTGTTAATTCGCACAATTCCACCCGCGGGGTGTATTTTGAACTTCTGCTTGAAGATTCGGCCAAGGGCCTACGTTATGTAAATATATTTATCCAAGTTCTATCTTCTCTTGCTCATTGCTCTTTTGGCTTTTTTCCTTTGCCGCTTTCTCTTAGTTGCCTGCCTTGCCAATCGGATAGCCGCTGTGCGAACTGCCGCTGGATCAAATGCTTGGCTACTTTGGGAAGGCAAGTACTTAGCCGTTTTTTAAGAGTTTTTGAGCAAGTTGAATAGAAGGCGGCAATCCGACTACTCGAGAGTCGGTTTGCAAAAAGGCTGGAAGCCGTCTTAAACTATGCTTTATGCTTTGAGTCCTTAGCCATTTTTCATGCGAACACCCATTCTACCTTACTTCTGCCCACCGTACAGTCGCTCTGCGAGCTGCGGCTTCTGACAGGAGACGGTTTAGGCGTTTACACACTACTTGTCCGGCTGCAGGAAGCATTTCATAGTGCAAGGCAGCAAGTCCCCGGGCCGACTTGTCGAGCCCGGTGCCAAATGGCATAACAAAGAGTAACATACTTGTAGGCATAATTTTTATCGTACAGACAAAAGAGGGCAGTCCCCGAGCTCGTCTTGGGGGGCCCGAAGTCTTGGTACTTTAATACAAAAGGTAGCATGGTACATACTGCATCAACTGTAAAATCTTCGGAGGAGATTTGCATTCCATGGCCGCTCTGTCTCCTTGCCGGAGTCGTCCCTCTTGCGTGCTCGGGGCTTCTGAGCGTCAATCAGGTAGTAGGAATCGTTGCCTAGTACTTTGCTGATGATGAAAGGGCCTTCCCAAGGCGCCGACAAGTTGTGCTGGCCGGCAGTTCGCTGGATCAGCCGGAGCACAAGGTCGCCTTCTTGGAAAGATCATGGCTTGACCTTCCTGTTGTGGTATCGGCGCAGGCTCTGCTGGTAGATGCTGGACCGGCTAAGTGCCAACAACCGGCCCTCTTCCAGCAGATCAATGTCGTCTTGTCGTGCTTCTTCTGCTTCCTCCTTGGTGTACATGCTGACTCGTGGGGAGTTGAACTCTATGTCCGTTGGGATGACGGCTTCGGCACCGTAGACAAGGAAGAAAGGCATGAAGCCGGTTGACTTGTTTGGAGTCATGCATAGACTCCAGAGGATGGCTGGTAGCTCGTCGAGCCAGCAGCCAGCCGAGCGCTCCAGAGGCTTGATCAACCGGGGTTTGATGCCGGACAGGATGAGGCAGTTTGCTCGCTCCACCTGGCCGTTTGACTGTGGGTGGGCGACGGACACTAGGTCCAGTCGGATGCCCTGTGTTGCGCAGAAACGGGCCAAGGCGCCTTTGGCAAAATTTGTGTCGTTGTCGGTGATGATGCTGTGCGGTATGCCGTACCGAATTGTGATGTCGGAGATGAAAGTTACGGCAGTCGGACCGTTCAGCTTCTTGATTGGCTTTGCTTCTATCCACTTGGTGAACTTGTCCACTGCGACGAGTAAGTGAGTTAAGCCACCTCGTGCTGTCTTGAATGGTCCCACCATGTCTAGACCCCAAACTGCGAAAGGCCAGGCAATGGGGATGGTCTTGAGTGCAGAAGCCGGCTGGTGCGGCTTGGAGCTGAACTTCTGGCACCCTTTGCATTTTTGGACCAATTCCTTGGCTTCTTCTAAGGCAGTCGGCCAGAAGAAACCGTGTCGAAAGGCTTTGGCGACGAGCGCTCTTGAAGCCGCATGGTGGCCGCACTCGCCTTGATGGATGTCTTTGAGAATTGCTTGGCCTTGCTCTGGCTCTACGCAGCGCTGGTAGACACCAGTGACGCTGCGCCTGACCAGCTCTCTGTTGACTATGGTGTAGGCTACCGCCCGGCGTTGTACTTGCCGAGCTGAGGTCTCATCACTGGGAAGCTCTTTGCTCACCAGGAATTTGAGGATGGGCTGGGCCCATGAGGGTGCTGCTATTTCTTCGACTGCCATAACTACGACTTGGACGAGGGCGGTTGGGCTGGGAGGCGGCGGTTTGAGTCAACAATCGCTTGCTGGGTTAATGAAGTTCCCAGGCCGACTGGCGCGGCCCTTGGGTCGAGTTCTGGAGTCTTCAAGGCCGCCGCCGCAGTCCCCGGGCCGGGTTCGACTGAGGTGGCTTTGGAGCCATCCGCCAAAATCCCCGCACTGTCTGCCGGGGCTCTGGATTCGGATCCGACGTCTTCGAGAGCCGGCACAAAGATGGAGTCTGATTCTGGTGAAGGCTTGACAGACGGCTTGAGGAGGCGTTGAAGGGCGATGCCGGATGGTATTGCTTGGCGGGTAGAGCCGAATCGTGCCAAGGCGTCTGCTTGGTCGTTGTCATTTCTTGGCACGTGGAGGAACTCGCACCCTTAGAAATACCCGCTGAGTTGCTGCACGAGGAAACGGTAACTCGCCATGTTTGCATCTTTCGCATCCCAGTCGCCAGATGACTGCTAGACCACTAAGTCCGAGTCGCCATAACACAAGTCCCGGAGCCCGTGAATGAGCACCTCGTACTCGGCGACGTTGTTGGAGATGGCAAAATGGATTTGCAGTGCGTATTTGAGCTTGTCGCCTTTAGGAGAGATGAGGACGACGCCGGCTCCCAAGCCGGTGCACATCTTGGAGCCATCGAAATGCATCCGCCAATGGGTGGGGTCAGGAGCTGGAGGTAGGTACTGGGTCTCGGCCCAGTCGACGAGGTAGTCGGCCAGTGCTTGTGACTTGATGGCGGTGCGGGGCTGGTAGTGGATGGTGTTGGGAGCCAGCTCTATGGCCCACTTGGCCACTCGGCCAGAAGCATCTCGGCTACCAATGTTCTCGGCAAGCAGGGCCGTGCAGACCACAGTGATTGGATGCTCTTGAAAGTAAGGCTTCAATTTCTTGGCAGTAAAGTGTACGCCATAGCACATCTTCTGGTAGTGGGGGTAGTTCTGCTTGGAGGTCGACAGTACTTCGCTTAGGTAATATACCGGTCTCTGGATAGGTAGTGCCTTGCCTTCCTCCTTGTGTTCCACTACAATGACCATGCTGACTACCCGGCTGGTGGCGGCGATGTACAGGAGCATAGGTTCCTTGGGAGTCGGAGCCGCCAGGACGGGTGGAGTAGTCAGCATCTTCTTCAACTGGAGAAAATCTTCGTCCGCCTTATGGTTCCACTCGAAAAAAGTGGTCTTCTTCATGAGTTGGTATAAGGGGAGAGCTTTCTCGCCCAGCCGACTGATGAATCGGCTAATGGACGCCAAGCAGCCGGTGAACTTTTGCACATCCAGCAGTCGGCTGGGTACCTCCATTCTCTCAATGGCCTTGATATTTACAGGGTTGCACTCTATGCCGCATTCAGAGACCAGGAAGCCAAGGAGCTGGCCAGCTGGTACCCCTAAAACACCCTTCTCGGGATTGAGCTTGATCTGGAATCGGCGCAGGTTCTCAAAGGTCTCCTTGAGGTCTTCCAGCAGCGTTCCATGCTTTTCCGTCTTCACCACCACGTCGTCCACGTAGACGTGGGCGTTCCTGCCGAGCTTCTTGAGGAGGCACTTCTGCATGCAGCACTGAAAGGTGGCGACAGCATTCCTTAAGCCGAACGTCATGGTGAGGTAGCAGAAGGCTCCAAACGGCGTGATGAAGGCGGTCTTCAGTCTGTCAGCCGGGTTCAGCTTGATCTGGTGATATCCTGAGTATGCATCCAAAAAACTCAACAGCTCGCATCCAGCTGTGGAGTCTATCACCTGATCAATTCTTGGTAGAGCAAACGGGTCCTTGGGGCAGGCCTTGTTGAGGCTCGTGTAGTCAATACACATTCGCCACTGCTTGTTCTTCTTTAGTACCAGGACCAGATTTGCTAGCCATTCTGGAAAGAATACTTCCATAATGAAGACGGCTGCTAGGAGTCAGGCTATCTCTTCTCCGACAACTCTTCTCTTCTCTCCTGATAGGCGGCGCAGGGGCTGTCTGACCGGCTTTGCATCAGATCGGACATGTAACTTGTGTTCGGCGAATTCCGTCGGTACACCTGGCATGTCTTCGGGGGACCAAGATGTCCTGATTCTCACGGAGGAAATCGACGAGCTCGCCTTCCTATTTGCTGTCGAGGTTTGCTCCTACGACAGCATACCTCTCTGGGTGCTCCGGATCCAAGGGTATCTTCTTTGTCTCTTTGGCCGGCTTGAACGAACCCTCAGCCTCCGACTCCTTTGGGTTGGGCAATACCTCTGGCTGCTTGCTGGCCATCGCCACAACTCGCTCAAGGAGCCGCTTCTCGGCCAAAATTACCAGGGACTCGGCCAGCCGACTGCTCTCAGCTGCACAGGCAGATGACTTTCGGTAGTCGCCGTCTACAGTCCGAATTCCCCTGGAACTGGGCATCTTCATTTTGAGGTAGGCGTAGTGGGGGACCGCCATGAACTTGGCCA
Source organism: Triticum aestivum (assembly GCF_018294505.1). Classification (NCBI taxonomy): domain Eukaryota; kingdom Viridiplantae; phylum Streptophyta; class Magnoliopsida; order Poales; family Poaceae; genus Triticum; species Triticum aestivum. The sequence continues at coordinate 81,731,751 of NC_057806.1, read as the reverse complement.
AGGCGGGTCGGCCAAGTAGCACATGGCATGGGCTCACAAGGTCCACCACTTCAAACCAAACCGACTCTTGGTGGAAGTGATCTTTGAAGGAAATATGCCCTAGAGGCAATAATAAAGTTACTATTTATTTCCTTATATCATGATAAAAGTTTATTATTGATGCTAGAATTGTATTAACCGGAAACATAATACATGTGTGAATACATAGACAAACATAGTGTCACTAGTATGCCTCTACTTGACTAGCTCGTTAATCAAAGATGGTTATGTTTCCTAACCATGGACAAAGAGTTGTCATTTGATTAACGGGATCACATCATTAGTTGAATGATCTGATTGACATGACCCATTCCATTAGCTTAGGACCCGATCGTTTAGTATGTTGCTATTGCTTTCTTCATGACTTATACATGTTCCTATGACTATGAGATTATGCAACTCCCGTTTGCCGGAGGAACACTTTGTGTGCTACCAAATGTCACAACGTAACTGGGTGATTATAAAGGAGCTCTACAGGTGTCTCCAAAGGTACATGTTGGGTTAGCGTATTTCGAGATTAGGATTTGTCACTCTGATTGTCGGAGAGGTATCTCTGGGCCCTCTCGGTAATACACATCACTGAAGCCTTGCAAGCATTGCAACTAATGAGTTAGTTGCGGGATGATGTATTATGGAACGAGTAAAGAGACTTGCCGGTAATGAGATTGAACTAGGTATTGGATACCGACAATCGAATCTCAGGCAAGTAACATACCGATGACAAAGGGAACAACGCATGTTGTTATGCGTTCTGACCGATAAAATATGTTCGTAGAATACGTAGGAGCCAATATGAGCATCCAAGTTCCGCTATTGGTCATTGACCGAAGACGTGTCTCGGTCATGTCTACATTGTTCTCGAACCCGTAGGGTCCGCACGCTTAAGGTTACGATGACAGTTATATTATGAGTTTATGCATTTTGATGTACCGAAGGTTGTTCGGAGTCCCGGATGTGATCATGGACATGATGAGGAGTATCGAAATGGTCGAGACATAAAGATTGATATATTGGAAGCCTATGTTTGGATATCGGAAGTGTTCCGGGTGAAATCGGGATTTTACCGGAGTACCGGGAGGTTACCGAAACCCCCCGGGAGGTATATGGGCCTTAGTGGGCCTTAGTGGAAGAGAGGAGAGGTGGCCAGAGATGGGCCGCACGCCCCTCCCCCCCTTTGGTCCGAATAGGACAAGGAGAGGGGGCCGGCCCCCTTCCTCCTCTCTCTCCTCTTTTCCCCCCTCCGCGAATCCTATTCCAACTAGGAAAGGGGGGAGTCCTACTCCCGGAAGGAGTAGGACTCCTCCTGGCGCGCCACCTCTTGGCCGGCCAGCCCCCCCCCTTTGAGCCTTTATATACGGAGGCACGGGGCACCCCTAGAGACACAAGTTGATCCATGTGATCATATTCTTAGCCGTGTGCGGTGCCCCCTTCCACCATAGTCCTCGATAATATTGTAGCGGTGCTTAGGCGAAGCCCTGCGACGGTAGAACATCAAGATCGTCACCACGCCGTCGTGCTGATGGAACTCTTCCCCGACACTTTGCTGGATCGGAGTCCGGGGATCGTCATCGAGCTGAACGTGTGCTAGAACTCGGAGGTGCCGTAGTTTCGGTGCTTGATCGGTCGGGCCGTGGAGACGTACGACTACATCAACCAAGTTAACGCTTCCGTTGTCGATCTACAAGGGTACGTAGATCACACTCTCCCCCTCTCGTTGCTATGCATCACCATGATCTTGCGTGTGCGTAGGATATTTTTTGAAATTACTACGAAACCCAACAATCTTTGTCTCCGAAGAGGACGTCCATCAAAATCTTGCCGATTGGTGAGCAGGAAAGCCCAGGAACAATGCCGTGGAACACAGTCCGGCTGTTCTGAAGCTGTCTTTGCTTGATTCCTAACTTCTCCATGGTGTCCTTGTACAGGATATTGATGTTGCTGCCTCCGTCTATCAGAACTCGTGAGAAACGTGTGGCTCGTCTATCTGTAGCAAAGGTGGCGTCCAGGACCAAGGCATAGGAGCCCGGACTCGGCATCACCTCTGGGTGGTCAGCCCTGCTCTAGCTGATGGGCTTCTCGGACCAGTGCATGAACTCTGGCGTCTCTGATGCTACTGCATTCACCTCTTGTCGCTGCAGCCGCCTGCTACGTCGATCATCAGCCATACTGGTAAACACCATGTAGGCTCCGTGTTCTTCAAGGTATTCGTCTTGTACTGCGCCGACTGGCCTGACAGCCGGCTGCTGGGGCGGAGGCGGAGGCGGCTACCCAGCAGGCGGGGGAGGCAAGAGGCCGTCTCCCTTAGCGATCCTAGTGAGCCAGTGGCACTTCCGGGTGGTGTGATTCGACGGCTTCGCGCCGTTATGGAACATGAAAGGTCCATCCAGAGTCTGCTCGTAGGAGAAGGCCGGCAACCAGTTGGGCTTACCGCCTTTCTGTCGCTTGGCAGAGGCTGCCCGTCCGGCTGCTGGGCTTCAACGGTCGTGACCTGTCGGCTGCTGGAAGTCGGCAGCGGGGCCTTGCGCTTGTGGTCGCCCTGCTGTTGTCGTCGATTGGCGTCTCCTGCCGGAGTTCTTGGAGCTTGAGGGGCCACTTTGCCAGTTGTGTTGACTTGAATCTCCGCCTTCATGGAGGAGTCGGCCGTGGCGTACTTGTCCGCTATGATCAACAGCTTGTCGAGGGTTTCTGGCTCGTCGCAGAGGAGCTTGTGCTTGAGGAGGGTGCCTTCTCTGCACCCGGCCGTGAAGTACTCGATGGCCTGCACCTCGTGCACGCCCTCGCAGGAGTTCCGAAGCTCGGCCCAATGCGTGAGGTAGTCGCGAGTCGACTCGTCGGGACCTTGCACGCACAAGGAGAGCTGACGGGGCTTGTGAGGACGCTTGTACGTGCTGGTGAAGTTGCGGACGAACGCTTCGGTGAAGTCGACCCAGCTGTTGATGCTGCGGGGCTTCAGGCTGTTCAGCCATATCCGCGTCGTGCCCTGGAGCATGAGCGGAACGTATTTTACGGCGACACGCTTGTTGCCGTTTGCTATGTTGACAGCCGTGGAGTAGTCGACCAGCCAGTCTTCCGGCTTCACGGAGCCGGTATACTTGGGCGTGTCTCTTGGGAGCGTGAACCCTCTGGGAAAGGGCTCGTCTCGAATGCGGGGTCCGAAACAAGGCGGACCCAACTCGTCTTCTTCTTCCAGTGCTAGGGATCGGTGAAGTCGGTCGATCCGGTGGCGGGCGTCATTTTCTCCGACTCCCTCTCGGCTGCCAAGGCGATCGCCAAGAGTCGGATGGTCAACAGGCGGTGGGGAGACTCGCCTCTCCTTGCGAGGAGGGGGAGGCGGACAGTCGTCCCGTCGTTCCACTGCTCTCGGGCGGCCGTCTCGGTCGTGCTCTATGGTAATGTGAGTCCGACTGTGGCTGACAGCCGGATCCTTGTCTCTTCTTCCTCGCGCGCCGCCAGTCGGCGTCCGAGACGTCGCGCCTTGATCTCGGCGAAGGTCGTCGTTTTGCCGTTGCGGTGCCTCCGTGAGGCAGCCGGCCTCGTTCTGCGCGGCAGCCGCGTCGAGGAGCCGCTGTACTCGCTTCATCATCAGGTGGCGTTCTTTGCCCTCGAAATTGTCTAGCTCGTCCGCCGCTGCCTGGGTGGCTTGGATGTTCTCCGCTGGTGTAGCGTACACAGGGCGGCTGGCACCAAACAGGTTGGTGATGGCTACGTCGCGCTGCTGGACCGCGCCAAGGAGGCTGGGCCCTGCCAGGGCCGGCGAGCCGCCAACGGCGTGATCCATCTCCCGCTGGTAGGCTTCTGACAAGCGTCTCATGCTGGCCAGCTTCTTCGCGCCTTCGACGAGCTGAAGGCGGCGCGCCTCCAACGTCTCTGCATCAGCGTCTTCCGGAATGGGCGCAGTTAGGTCTTGTAGCGCCGCGCCGAGTGAGTCGTGCGCTCCTCCGCCGGGGAGCTCGTCATAACTGATGACGAGCACCTCGGTGACGGTGCTTCCGTCGCTCTCCGCGTGAGGGAGAGGTTCGTCGTAGACCACCACATTAGTGGGGAACACGTCGAGCGACGCGGTGTCAGAGTCGACCAGCATCGGGTCGGTGGAGCCTACAGACTCCAAGTCTACGGCAGGCTCGCCGGAAATGTGGAGTTGATCGAGGAGGCCCGCGAGGAGGCTCTCGGAGCCGCCCGTGCCTGCGTTGGATGCAGGTTCATCGGAGAGGCGAACCTTGCCGACAAGTTCGGCCAAGCAGCTGGCTGCGCAAGCAATCTCAACGCCGCGTAGCGCGTCACTGCAAACTCTGTCTGGCGTGCCTGGCTAGCTGCGCTCGCCAGGGAGGAAAAGGGTTCCCGTCCAGAACAGGTCTCCGGACGGCGGTGCACCAGGCCCCACGGTGGGCGCCAAATGTCGGGGGTTGGGTGCGACATATGCCAAAGGATGGCTTATCATGGTGGGGGCGAGTAGAACGTCGCCGGTGCCTGGAAACGGGATGAGGCGAAGACATGCACGCCGGCGAATCTTACCCAGCTTCAGGGCTCTCCGGGGAGAAAATACCCCTACTGCTGCTCTGCGGGGTCTCCGCATGATCACTATGGCAAAGTGTTTACACGGTTGCTCCTTGAGCTGTTTCTTGGAGGTAGGAGAGGGCAAGGCTAGCTCTCTCCCTCCTATATGATCTGGTCTAGAGCTAATAGGTTCCAACCCTTTGCATGGGTGCCTTGGGGGGTTTATATAGGCCTACCCCCCAGGAGTACAATGGTAATCCGGCTGGACGCGGGCCCAGCCGTCAGCGCCTCTGGCCTTCGTCTTCTCTGCCGACTGCTAGGCCCCGCCGACTGGTGGGCCCCGCCGACTGGCCTGGTACGGAGCCGACAGGCCGCGTCCGCCGCGGGCGGGTCTTGCCGGCTGCTGATTATTGTAGCCGCGCTTCTGATGACGTGGGCATGATCATGGGGTCGTGGAAACAGCCCCGTCGCCTGGCGGGCGATCACTATTGCCACTCTCCATCACATCTTGATTAATGGCGCGTGGGCCCCGGGGGAGGGCTTGGCCGACTCCCCGGGGCCGGCTCCCAATGGGTCCGACTGGTGGTCCTCCTGCTGTTTCCTGGGGTCTCACTGACTGGTGGGAGCCGCTGCCTCTGGGCCGTACAAACAAGCCGTCATGGGTGCAGGATTCGATCCTGTAGTGCTGATGTCAGGGCCGGCATGGCAGCAGTGCCACGCCGCACGGAGATCTTCCGGGGTACGGCGTGCTATGGCCATGCCTGCCCTTGGTAAGGTGCGGGAGTGGGCTTTACTGTAGCCACTCCCCTGCCCCGTCTCTCTTGATGAGGTCGTAGGGTTTGTTGGAGTCGCAGGCCGACTCCCCAAAGCCAGCTTCTCTAGAAGTCGTCAGTTAGGAGTCGGCTTACCCCGCAGTCGTCCCTGGGACTCGGCTGTGAGAGGTCAGTCGGCCGTCTTGCCGTTGGCTCCTTAGAAGGCGGCTCTTCGCCCTGGGGTCTTGTGGGGCGCAGCCTTCCCCGATGTCTTGAAAGGTTCTGGGGCTTGGGTTGGCCTACCCGTGGCCCATTACTCCGACACCACGACTGAATAGCTACACTACAGAGGTCTCATCAGAAGTGATGTAAGAGGTTCCACCCTCGGCACTCTATGGTAACTCTGCAGAGTCGTACAACTAGGGGGGGTGTGATGTGCGGTGTTAGGGCTTGGACGTCGATCACGTTGATCGAGTCATCAAACATAAAGCGGGGCAACTGGGACAAGGTGGGGGTCACTGATGGATCTCTAACCAACATATAATAAGCAATTTAGAATAAGCAGGTAAGGTATGAAAGAAGGTAACAAAAAACAGGCTATGCATAAGAGTAGGATCATACATAAAGTAGTAGCAGTTCTAATGCAAGCATGAGAGGGAAAGAAATGGGCGATATCGGAATGCTCAAGGAGGGTTTGCTTGCCTGGTTGCTCTGGCAACGAGGGGTCGTCATCGACGTAATCGATCACAGGGGCAGCAACGGTCTCGGGGTCTACCAGAGAGAAGAGGGGGAAGAAACAATAAATATAAAGCAAACATAGCATCACAAAGCAAAACATGGCAATAAGCTGAGCCGGATGTGACTTAACGTATGGCTATGTGATATAGGTGAAGGGGGAATTCAACTGGGAATGTTTTCCCGGTTCCGGACCTGTGTCAGACGGATGACCGGAGGGGGAATGTTCCATGTTTAGATAGTTAGAGGCATCTGAGAGGAAAACGGACCGCGTATTCGGGTTCGTTGGATTTTTCTGAGCAACTTTCATATAGAAAACATTTTCATCCGAGTTACGGATTATTGTCTATGAATTTTCAAAGATTTAAACATTTTCTGGAATTAAATAAATTAACAGAAAAGAAATACTACGTCAGCATGACATCATTGTGACATCAGCAGTCAACAGGACGGCTGACCAGGTCAAACTGACCAGTGGGTCCCACCTATCATAGACAGTGGACTAGCAGAAGTTTAAACTTAACTAATCTAAGGCTAATTAGAAGCTGGGCCCCACACGTTAGTGACTGATTAGGATTAACTAATTAAGTTTATTTTTAGAAACATTTATTAGACTAATTAACAGAGGGGGGCCACATGTCAATGCCTGGAGCTACCCAGTCAGCACATTGACTGGATCAACCCAGTCAACGGGGGTCAGCGGGGCCACTGGGCAGCGACCCAGAGGCAGGCCCCACGTGTGCCACGACGGCAGGAGCGGGGTCTCGCCGCCGGCGACCAAAACAACGGCGGGGCTCGCCGGACTTTGCCGGAATCACGCCACAGGGGGCCATTTCGAGCGCGGCCGGGCTCGTTCAGACGCGGGAGGAGCGGCGCATCCAACTATAGCCTTAGCTCGGGCAGGGGCGGGCTGCAACGACAATGGCGTGAGGCGAGGCGGTCGCCGGAGTTCCGCCGCTTTCGGGTTTGGCACTACGGGGCACCAAAACACGTGCGGTTTGTGGCTACAACTAGCACGCGATGCGGTGCATCCAATGGAGCAAGCAGCAGGGGCGGGGATGGCCGGAGTGGCGTCGGCGACAAGCCGTGGCGGCGGCGGTGTTCGGGTGGAAGTGGATTATCAGCACATTTGCGCAAACATGCAAGGCAAAGGGGGTAGCGAGGTCCTACGCACACGCGCGAGATAAACGGGCACTGGCGCGGGACCATTTGGTCACCGGAAGCTCGTCGGCGATGAGCTCCCGCGGTGATGGGCTCGGGCACGTATGAGACGGCAACTGATAACCCACAAGTATAGGGGATCGCAACATTTTTCGAGGGTAGAGTATTCAACCCAAATTTATTGACTCGACACAAGGGGAGCCAAAGAATGCTCTCAAGTATTAGCAGCTGAGTTGTCAATTCAACCACACTTGGAAACTTAATATCTGCAGCAAAGTATTTAGTAGCAAAGTAATATGATAGTAGTGGTAACGGTAACAAAAGGTAGCGGTAGTAAAAGCAATGTTTTTGGTATTTTGTAGTGATGATAGCAATAGCAACGGAAAGTAAATAACCGAAGAACAATATATGGAAAGCTCGACGGCAATGGATCGGTGACACAGAACTAGCTCCAGTTCGTCAACGTAATGTAGGCATGTATTCCGAATATAGTCATATGTGCTTATGGAAAAGAACTTGCATGCCATCTTTTGTCCTACCCTCCTGTGGCAGCGGGGTCCTTATGGAAACTAAGGGATATTAAGGCCTCCTTTTAATAGAGAACCAGAACAAAGCATTAACACAAAGTGAATACATGAACTCCTCAAACTACGGTCATCACCGATAAGTATCCCGATTATTGTCACTTCGGGGTTAACGGGTCATAACACATAATAGGTGACTATAGACTTGCAAGATAGGATCAAGAACACTCATATGTTGATGAAAACATAATAGGTTCAGATCTGAAATCATGGCACTCGGGACCTAGTGACAAGCATTAAGCATAGCAAAGTCATAGCAACATCAATCTCAGAACATAGTGGACACTAGGGATCAAACCCTAACAAAACTAACTCGATTACATGATAGATCCCATCCAACCCATCACAGTCCAGCAAGCCTACAATGGAATTACTCACGCACGGCGGTGAGAATCATGAAATTGGTGATGGAGGATGGTTGATGATGACGATGGTGATGGATTCCCCTCTCCGGAGCCCCAAACGGAGTCCAGATCAGCAATCCCGAGAGGTTATAGGCTTGGCAGCAGCTCCGTATCGTAAAACGCGATGATTTCTTCTCTCTGATTTTTTTCTCCCTGAAACACAATATATGGAGTTGGAGTGGGAGTAGGAGAGGCAACAGGGGGCCCACGAGGTAGGGGGCGCGCCCTAGGGGGGCAGGCGCGCCCCCACCCTCGTGGACAGGTGGTGGGCCCCCTGGCCTTCATCTTTTGCAGGTATTTTTCATATTTTCTGAAAAGTTGCTCCGTGAAGTTTCAGGTCATTCCGAGAACGTTTGCTCCTGCACATAAATAACACCATGGTAATTCTGCTGAAAACAGCGTCAGTCCGGGTTAGTTCCATTCAAATCATGCAAGCTAGAGTCCAAAACAACGGCAAAAGTGTTTGGAAAAGTAGATACGTTGGAGACGTATCAACTCCCCCAAGCTTAAACCTTTGCTTGTCCTCAAGCAATTCAGTTGACAAACTAAAAGTGATAAAGAAAAACTTTTACAAACTTAGTTTGCTCTTGTTGTCGTAAATATGTAAAGCCAGCATTCAAGTTTTCAGCAAATATTATAACTAACCACATTTGCAATAACGCATAGGTCTCAAGTTTACTCATATCAATAGCATAATCAACGAGCGAGCCATAATAATAAATCTCGGATGACAACACTTCCTCAAAACATAATATGATATAACAAGAAGGTATCTCGCTAGCCCTTTCTGATGCGCAAAACATAAATGCAGAGCACCTTTAAAGACCAAGGACTAACTAGACATTGTAATTCATGGTAAAAGAGATCCGGTCAAGTCATACTCAATGTAGACTAACAATAATGAATGCAAATGACAGCGGTGCTCTCCAACTGGTGCTTTTTAATAAGAGGATGATGACTCGGCATAAAAGTAAATAGATAGGCCCTTCACAGAAGGAAGCAGGGATTTGTAGAGGTGCCAGAGCTCGGTTTTGAAATAGAGGTGAATAATATTTTGAGCGGTATACTTTCATTGTCAACATAACAACCAAGAGATGGTGATATCTTCCATGCTACACACATTATAGGCGGTTCCCAAACAGAATGGTAAAGTTTATACTCCCCCTTCCACCAACAAGCATCAATCCATGGCTTGCTCGAAACAACGAGTGCCTCCAACTAACAAGAGTCCCAGGGGGAGTTTTGTTTGCAATTATTTTGATTTAGTTTGCATAAAGCATGGGACTGGGCATCCCGGTGACCAGCCATTTATCTCATGAGTGAGGAGCGGAGTCCACTCCTCTTTGAGAATAACCCGCCTAACTGGAAGATACGGACAACCCTAGTTGATACATGAGCTATTCGAGCATACAAAACAGGATATTTATTTGAAGGTTCAGAGTTTGGCACATACAAATTTACTTGGAACGACAGGTAGATACCGTATATAGGTAGGTATAGTGGACTCATGTGGAATAACTTTGGGGTTTAAGGGATTGGATGCACAAGCAGTATTCCCGCTTAGTACAGGTGAAGGCTAGCAAAAGACTGGGAAGCGACCAGCTAGAGAGCGACAACAATCATGAACATGCATTAAAATTAATCAACACCGAATGCGAGCATGAGTAGGATATAATCCACCATGAACATAAATATCGTGAAGGCTATGTTGATTTTGTTTCAACTACATGTGTCGGGTGGTAGGTGCGACATATGCCAACGGGTGGCTTATCATTGTGGGAGCCAATAAGACGTCGCCGGTGCCTGGAAGCGGGATGAGGCGAAGACATGCACGCCGGCGATCTTACCCAGCTTCGGGGCTCTCCGTGGAGATAATACCCCTACTGCTACTCTGCGGGGTCTCCGCATGATCACTAGATGAACAAGTAGCTACACGATGCTCCTTGAGCTGTTCGGCGAGAGGAGGAAGAAGGGAACTGCTCGCTCTCTTCTCCTCCCTATGTGATGTCTAAAACTAGTAGGGATCAACCCTTTGCGTGGGTGTCCCGGGGGGTTTATATAGGCCTACCCCCCGGGGATACAATGGTAATCCGGCTGGGCGTGGGGCCCAGCTGTCTGTGTCTACACTCGCCGGCTTCTGCGCCGGCTGGTGGGGCCCGCCGGCTGGTGGGTCCCGCCGGCTACCGGCTCCTTGGTCGACAGGCAGGCCCCACTGTCCAGGGCCCTATCGGTGGCTGGTTACTGTTGCTCAATCCAGGTGACGAGGGCTTCGCCGAGGTGGGCGTGGCTACAAGGCCGCTATCCGGCGGGTGATCGTTGTAGCCTCACCGCGTCTTGTCTCCTAAATGGGGCGTCTCCTTCGAGGGAGGTGGCAAGCCGGCTGTGGAGAGCCGGCTCTGTCTTGGGCCGACTGGGGGAGGCCTGGCCGCCTTCGGGTGTCTCTCTGCCTGAAGGGGCCCACCGCCCATGGGCCACACTGGCAGCCCGTCATGGATGACATCAGGGTCAACGTGGCAACAGTGCCGCACCGGACGGGTCATGGCCACCCGTACGGCGCACTGTGCCAGGCGTGCTCCGTGATTCGAGGGTGGCAGGCTTTACTGTAGCCACGCCCCGTCACATTGCCGTTATGTGGATGCAGACTTCGAGGGTACGATCTTGACCGCTTTATGGAAGCCGGCTTCTTGGAGTTGGCCTTCTTGCGGCCGGCTTCTCGGAGCCGGCCCTCCCGTGGCTTTCTTCATGATGGCTAAAGTCGGGTCGCCTTTCGATAGCCGGCCTGGGAGACGGCCGGCAAGGGGAAGGCGGCCCCATGTCTTGGATTCTTGAGGGCCGAATCGGCTCGTAATTTTTTCAGAAGGGCCAGGGGGAGCCGGCTAGGCTACCCATGGTTATTTACTCCGTTAGTAGTCCCCAAAGCTGATCGACCTTCGAGGCTGACAAAGGGACGAGAAGCTCGGTCAGCTTCCTATCCTGAGGGGCCGGCTGTGCTTGTGCGCGCCGTCTTCAGAAAGCCCCGTTTCTCGTAGGCGGGAACGCGGGTCGGTCTGCGAGCTGACCGCATGCCATCCCGCGGGCCACGTGGCAAGGAAATCCTGCCAGTGCACGCGCATGACGGGACGCCGCCGCAGGCCCGGGCCCGCCACTCCTAGGCCTCGGCCCGAGCGTGGATCTTCTGCGGCCCACGCGGACCGCTCGCCTTCCCGCAGCGGTTTTATTACGCCATCAGGGCGCAATAATCGCGGGACGTGGGGGAGTGGGCGCAGTTGATCCGCACGTTCCCCCACGCCACGCCTCCTCGGCTCCACCGCGCGGGTCTATAAGTAGGGGGAGGAGGGGGAGCGGCAGATGCCCGCACGCTCTCCCTCGCTCCGCCCCTTCTCGCCTTCCTTCTTCTTTCCGCCGCCGCAGCTACCCATTGCCGCGCGGTTCCGCCGTCGGACCTCTCAGTCCCTTTGATCCCGCCATAGCAGGGTCATGCGCGTCTCCGCCGTCGCATCGTCTTGCTCCTCGCCGCATCGCTCCCATGGCGCTGTCGAGCTCGTGGGATGGCTCCAACGTCCACGAGGGCCACGTCGAGTTCCTGTTGGGGAACGTTGCAGAAAATTAAAATTTTTCCTACGGTTTCACCAAGATCCATCTATGAGTTCATCTAAGCAACGAGTCTAGGGAGAGAGTTTGCATCTACATACCACTTGTAGATCGCGTGCGGAAGCTTGCAAGGTGATGATGTAGTCGTACTCGACGTGATCCAAATCACCGATGACCAGCGCCGAACAGACGGCACCTCCGCGTTCAACACACGTACGGGACGGGAGACGTCTCCTCCTTCTTGATCCAGCAAGGGGGAAGGAGAGGTTGATGAAGATCCAGCAGCACGACGGCGTGGTGGTGGATGCAGGGCGTCACAGCAGCAGGGCTTCGCCGAGACTACGAGGGAGAGACGTAACGGGGGGAGAGGGGGAGGCGCCAGGGGCTGGTGTGTTGAGTCCCTCCTCTCCCCCACTATATATAGGGGTGCCAGGGGGGCGCCGGCCCTAGTAGATGAGATCTACTAGGGGGGCGGCGGCCTAGGGGAGGTTTCCCTCCCCCCCAAGGCACCTAGGGGTGCCTTCCACCACTAGGACTCCTCCTAGGGGGAAACCCTAGGCGCATGGGCCTATAGGGGCTGGTGCCCTTGGCCCATGATGGCCAAGGCGCACCACCTACAGCCCATGTGGCCCCCCGGGACAGGTGGCCCCACCCGGTGGACCCCCGGGACCCTTCCGGTGGTCCCGGTACAATACCGATAACCCCGAAACTTGTCCCGATGCCCGAAATAGCACTTCCTTTACCTTCGGACCATTCCGGAACTCCTCGTGACGTCCGGGATCTCATCCGGGACTCCGAACAACATTCGGGTTTCTGCATATACATATCTTCATAACCCTAGCGTCACCGAACCTTAAGTGTGTAGACCTTACGGGTTCGGGAGACATGTAGACATGACCGAGACGCTCTCAGTCAATAACCATCAGCGGGATCTGGATACCCATGATGACTCCCACATGCTCCTCGATGTTGTCATCGGATGAACCACTATGTCGAGGATTCGAGCAAACCCTGTATGCAATTCCCTTTGTCAATCGGTACGTTACTTGCCCGAGACTCGATCGTCGGTATCCCAATACCTTGTTCAGTCTCGTTACCGGCAAGTCACTTTACTCGTACAGTAATGCATGATCCCGTGTACAACACCTTGGTCACATTGAGCTCAATATGATGATGCATTACCGAGTGGGCCCAGAGATACCTCTCCGTCATACGGAGTGACAAATCCCAGTCTCGATCCGTGTCAACCCAACAGCTACTTTCGGAGGTACCTGTAATGCACCTTTATAGTCACCCAGTTACGTTGTGACGTTTGATACACCCAAGGCACTCTTACGGTATCCGGGAGTTACACGATCTCATGGTCGAAGGAAGAGATACTTGACACTTGCAAAGCTCTAGCAAAACGAACTACACGATCTTTTATGCTATGCTTAGGATTGGGTCTTGTCCATCACATCATTCTCCTAATGATGTGATCCCGTTATCAACGACATCCAATGTCCATAGTCAGGAAACCATGACTATCTGTTGATCACAACGAGCTGGTCAACTAGAGGCTTACCAGGGACATAGTGTGGTCTAAGTATTCACACGTGTATTACGATTTCCGGATAATACAGTTATAGCATGAATAAAAGACAATTATCATGAACAATGAAATATAATAATACTTTTATTATTGCCTCTAGGGCATATTTCCAACAGTCTCCCACTTGCACTAGAGTCACTAATCTAGTTACATTGTGATGAATCGAACACCCATAGAGTTCTGGTGTTGATCATGTTTTGCACGCTAGAGAGGTTTAGTCAGCGGATCTGCGACATTCAGATCCGTGTGCACTTTGCGAATCTCTATGTCTCCATCTTGAACATTTTCACGGATGGAGTTGAAACGACGCTTGATGTGCCTGGTCTTCTTGTGAAACCTGGGCTCCTTTGCGAGGGCAATAGCTCCAGTGTTGTCACAGAAGAGTTTGATCGGCCCCGACGCATTGGGTATGACTCCTAGGTCGGTGATGAACTCCTTCACCCAAATCGCTTCATGTGCTGCCTCCGAGGCTGCCATGTACTCCGCTTCACACGTAGATCCCGCCACGACGCTCTGCTTGCAGCTGCACCAGCTTACTGCTCCACCATTCAACATATACACGTATCCGGTTTGTGACTTAGAGTCATCCAGATCTGAGTCGAAGCTAGCGTCGACGTAACCCTTTACGACGAGCTCTTCGTCTCCTCCATAAACGAGAAACATGTCCTTTGTCCTTTTCAGGTACTTCAGGATATTCTTGACCGCTGTCCAGTGTTCCTTGCCGGGATTACTTTGGTATCTTGCTACCAAACTTACGGTAAGGTTTACATCGGGTCTGGTACACAGCATGGCATACATAATAGATTCTATGGCTGAAGCATAGGGGATGACACTCATCTCTTCTTTATCTTTTGCCTTGGTCGGTGACTGAGCTGAGCTCAGTCTCATACCTTGTAACATAGGCAAGAACCCCTTCTTGGACTGATCCATTCTGAATCTCTTCAAAATCTTATCAAGGTATGTGCTTTGTGAAAGACCTATGAGGCGTCTCGATCTATCTCTATAGATCTTGATGCCTAATATATAAGCAGCTTCTCCAAGGTCCTTCATTGAAAAACACTTATTCAAGTAGGCCTTAATGCTGTCCAGAAATTCTATATTATTTCCCATCAGGAGTATGTCATCTACATATAATATGAGAAATGCTACAGAGCTCCCACTCACTTTCTTGTAAACGCAGGCTTCTCCATAAGTCTGCATAAACCCAAACGCTTTGATCATCTCATCAAAGCGAATGTTCCAACTCCGAGATGCTTGCACCAGTCCATAAATGGATCGCTGGAGCTTGCATACTTTGTTAGCGTTCCGAGGATCGACAAAACCTTCCGTCTGCATCATATACAGTTCTTCCTTAAGATGCCCGTTAAGGAATGCTGTTTTGACGTCCATCTGCCATATCTCATAATCATAGTATGCGGCAATTGCTAACATGATTCGGACGGACTTTAGCTTCGCTACGGGAGAGAATGTCTCGTCATAGTCAATCCCTTGAACCTGTCGATAACCCTTAGCGACAAGTCGAGCTTTATAGATGGTAACATTACCATCCGCGTCCGTCTTCTTCTTAAAGATCCATTTGTTTTCTATCGCTCGCCGATCATCGGGCAAGTCTGTCAAAGTCCATACTTTGTTTTCATACATGGATTCTATCTTGGATTTCATGGCTTCAAGCCATTTGTTGGAATCCGGGCCCGCCATTGCTTCTTCATAGTTCGAAGGTTCATTGTTGTCTAACAACATGATTTCCAGGACAGGGTTGCCGTACCACTCTGGTGCGGAACGTGTCCTTGTGGACCTACGAAGTTCAGCAGTAACTTGATCCGAAGTACCTTGATCATTATCATGGTTTTCCTCTTCAGTTGGTGTGGGCATCACAGGAACGGTTTCCTGTGTTGCGTCACTATCCCGCTCAAGAGGTAGTACTTCATCGAGTTCTACTTTCCTCCCACTTACTTCTTTCGAGAGAAACTCTTTTTCCAGAAAGCATCCGTTCTTGGCAACAAAGATCTTGCCTTAGGATCTTAAGTAGAAGGTATACCCTACAGTTTCCTTAGGGTATCCTATGAATACGCATTTTTCCGACTTGGGTTCGAGCTTTTCAGGTTGAAGTTTCTTGACATAAGCTTCGCATCCCCAAACTTTTAGAAACGACAGCTTAGGTTTCTTTCCAAACCATAATTCATACGGTGTCGTCTCAACGGATTTAGACGGTGCCCTATTTAAAGTGAATGTAGCTGTCTCTAGAGCGTATCCCCAAAATGATAGCGGTAAATTGGTAAGAGACATCATAGACCGCACCATATCCAATAGAGTGCGATTACGACGTTCGGACACACCGTTTTGCTGAGGTGTTCCAGGCGGCGTGAGCTGTGAAACGATTCCACATTTCTTTAAGTGTGTACCAAATTCGTGACTTAAGTATTCTCCTCCACGATCTGATCGTAAGAATTTTATCTTTCGGTCACGTTGATTCTCCACCTCATTTTGAAATTCCTTGAACTTTTCAAAGGTCTCAGACTTGTGTTTCATTAAGTAGACATACCCATATCTACTCAAGTCATCTGTGAGAGTGAGAACATAACGATATCCTCCGCGAGCCTCAACGCTCATTGGACCGCACACATCGGTATGTATGATTTCCAACAAGTTGTTTGCTCGCTCCATTGTTCCGGAGAACGGAGTCTTGGTCATTTTGCCCAAAAGGCATGGTTCGCACGTGTCAAACGATTCATAATCAAGAGACTCTAAAAGTCCATCGGCATGGCGCTTCTTCATGCGCTTGACACCAATGTGACCAAGGCGGCAGCCACAAGTATGTGGGACTATCGTTATCAACTTTAAATCTTTTGGCATCTACACTATGAACATGTGTAATATTACGCTCGAGATTCATTAAGAATAAACCATTGACCATCGGAGCATGACCATAAAACATATCTCTCATATAAATCGAACAACCATTATTCTCAGACTTAAATGAGTAGCCATCTCGTATTAAACGAGATCCAGATACAATGTTCATGCTCAAACTTGGCACTAAATAACAATTATTAAGGTTCAAAACTAATCCCGTAGGTAAATGTAGAGGCAGCGTGCCGACGGCGATCACATCGACTCTGGAACCATTCCCGACGCGCATCGTCACCTCGTCCTTCGCCAGTCTCCGTTTATTCCGCAGCTCCTGCTGTGAGTTACAAATATGAGCAACAGCACCGGTATCAAATACCCAGGAGTTACTACGAGTACTGGTAAGGTACACATCAATCACATGTATATCAAATATACCTTTGGTGTTGCCGGCCTTCTTATCCGCTAAGTATTTGGGCCAGTTCCGCTTCCAGTGACCCTTCCCCTTGCAATAAAAGCACTCAGTCTCAGGCTTGGGTCCATTCTTTGACTTCTTCCCGGTAACTGGCTTACCAGGCGCGGCAACATCTTTGCCGTCCTTCTTGAAGTTCTTCTTACCCTTGCCCTTCTTGAACTTAGTGGTCTTATTGACCATCAACACTTGATGTTCCTTTTTGATTTCAGCCTCTGCTGACTTCAGCATCGAGAACACTTCAGGAATGGTCTTTTCCATTCCCTGCATGTTGTAGTTCATCACAAAGCTCTTGTAGCTTGGTTGGAGCGACTGGAGGATTCTGTCAATGACCGCCTCATCTGGGAGGTTAATGTTCAGCTGGGTCATACGGTTGTGCAACCCAGACATCTTCAGGATGTGCTCACTGACAGAATTGTTCTCCTCCATCTTACAACTGTAGAACTTGTCGGAGACATCATATCTCTCGACCCGGGCATGAGCTTGAAAAACTAGTTTCAGCTCTTCGAACATCTCATATGCTCCGTGATGCTCAAAACGCTTTTGGAGCCCCGGTTCTAAGCTGTAAAGCATGCCGCACTGAACGAGGGAGTAATCATCAGCGCGAGACTGCCAAGCATTCATAATGTCTTGGTTCTCTGGGACGGGAGCGTCACCTAGCGGTCCTTCTAGGACATATTGTTTCCTGGCAGCTATGAGGATGATCCTCAGGTTCCGGACCCAGTCCGTATAGTTGCTGCCATCATCTTTCAGCTTGGTTTTCTCTAGGAACGCGTTGAAGTTCATGTTGACATTAGCGTTGGCCATTGATCTACAAGACATATTTGCAAAGGTTTTAGACTACGTTCATGATAATAAAGTTCTAATCAAATTATGAACTCCCACTTAGATTAGACATCCCTTTAGTCATCTAAGTGTTACACGATCCGAGTCGACTAGTCCGTGTCCGATCATCACGTGAGACGGACTAGTCATCGTCGGTGAACATTTTCATGTTGATCGTATCTTCCATACGACTCGTGTACGACCTTTCGGTCTCCGTGTTCCGAGGCCATGTCTGCACATGCTAGGCTCGTCAAGTTAACCCTAAGTGTTTTTTCTGTGTAAAACTGTCTTACACCCGTTGTATGTGAACGTAAGAATCCATCACACCCGATCATCACGTGGTGCTTAGAAACGACGAACTGTAGCAACGGTGCACAGTTAGGGGAGAACACTTCTTGAAATTTTATAAGGGATCATCTTATTTACTACCGTCGTCCTAAGTAAACAAGATGCATAATACATAATAAACATCACATGCAATTATATAGTTGTGACATGATATGGCCAATATCATATAGCTCCATTGATCTTCATCTTCGGGGCTCCATGATCATCTTGTCACCGGCTTGACACCATGATCTCCATCATCATGATCTCCATCATCGTGTCTTCATGAAGTTGTCACGCCAACGACTACTTCTACTTCTATGACTAATGTTTAGCAATAAAGTAAAGTAGTTTACATGACGTTATTCAATGACACGCAGGTCATACAAAAAAATAATGACAACTCCTATGGCTCCTGCCGGTTGTCATACTCATCGACATGCAAGTCGTGAATCCTATTACAAAGAACATGATCTCATACATCACAATTCATCATTCATCACAACTTCTGGCCATATCACATCACATGATCAATCGCTGCAAAAACAAGTTAGACGTCCTCTAATTGTTGTTGCATCTTTTACGTGGCTGCAATTGGGTTCTAGCAAGAACGTTTTCTTACCTACGAATCACCACAACGTGATTTTGTCAACTTCTATTTACCCTTCATAAGGGCCCTGTTCATCGATTCCGCTCCAACTAAGGTGGGAGAGACAGACACCCGCCAGCCACCTTATGCAACTTGTGCATGTCAGTCGGTGGAACCGGTCTCACGTAAGAGTACGTGTAAGGTTGGTCCGGGCCGCTTCATCCCACAATACCGTTGAGCAAGAAAAGACTAGTAGAGGCAAGTAAGATGACAAAATCCACGCCCACAATAAAGTTGTGTTCTACTCGTGCAAAGAGAACTACGCATAGACCTAGCTCATGATGCCACTGTTGGGGAACATTGCAGAAAATTAAAATTTTTCCTATGGTTTCACCAAGATCCATCTATGAGTTCATCTAAGCAACGAGTCTAGGGAGAGAGTTTGCATCTATATACCACTTGTAGATCGCGTGCGGAAGCTTGCAAGGTGATGATGTAGTCGTACTCGACGTGATCCAAATCACCGATGACCAGCGCCGAACAGACGGCACCTCCGCGTTCAACACACGTACGGGATGGGAGACGTCTCCTCCTTCTTGATCCAGCAAGGGGGAAGGAGAGGTTGATGAAGATCCAGCAGCACGACGGCGTGGTGGTGGATGCAGGGCGTCACAGCAGCAGGGCTTCACCGAGACTACGAGGGAGAGACGTAACGGGGGGAGGTGGAGGCGCCAGGGGCTGGTGTGTTGAGTCCCTCCTCTCCCCCACTATATATAGGGGTTCCAGGGGGGGCGCCGGCCCTAGTAGATGAGATCTACTAGGGGGGGCGTCGGCCTAGGGGAGGTTTCCCTCCCCCCCAAGGCACCTAGGGGTGCCTTCCACCACTAGGACTCCTCCTAGGGGGAAACCCTAGGCGCATGGGCCTATAGGGGCTGGTGCCCTTGGCCCATGATGGCCAAGGCACACCATCTACAGCCCATGTGGCCCCCCGAGACAGGTGGCCCCACCCGGTGGACCCCCGGGACCCTTCCGGTGGTCCCGGTACAATACCGATAACCCCGAAACTTGTCCCGATGCCCGAAATAGCACTTCCTATATATAATTCTTTACCTCCGGACCATTCCGGAACTCCTCGTGACGTCCGGGATCTCATCCGGGACTCCGAACAACATTTGGGTTTCTGCATATACATATCTTCATAACCCTAGCGTCACCGAACCTTAAGTGTGTAGACCCTACGGGTTCGGGAGACAAGCAGACATGACCGAGACGACTCTCCGGTCAATAACCAACAGCGGGATCTGGATACCCATGTTGGCTCCCACATGCTCCACGATGATCTCATCGGATGAACCACGATGTCGAGGATTTAATCAATCCCGTATGCTATTCCCTTTGTCTATCGATATGTTACTTGCCCGAGATTCGATCGTCGGTATCCCAATACCTTGTTCAGTCTCGTTACCGGCAAGTCACTTTACTCGTACCGTAATGCATGATCCCGTGTCCAACACCTTGGTCACATTGAGCTCAATATGATGATGCATTACCGAGTGGGCCCAGAGATACCTCTCCGTCATACGGAGTGACAAATCCCAGTCTCGATCCGTGTCAACCCAACAGCTACTTTCGGAGGTACCTGTAATGCACCTTTATAGTCACCCAGTTACGTTGTGATGTTTGATACACCCAAGGCACTCTTACGGTATCCGGGAGTTACACGATCTCATGGTCGAAGGAAGAGATACTTGACACTTGCAAAGCTCTAGCAAAACGAACTACACGATCTTTTATGCTATGCTTAGGATTGGGTCTTGTCCATCACATCATTCTCCTAATGATGTGATCCCGTTATCAACGACATCCAATGTCCATAGTCAGGAAACCATGACTATCTGTTGATCACAACGAGCTGGTCAACTAGAGGCTTACCAGGGACATAGTGTGGTCTAAGTATTCACACATGTATTACGATTTCCGGATAATACAGTTATAGCATGAATAAAAGACAATTATCATGAACAATGAAATATAATAATACTTTTATTATTGCCTCTAGGGCATATTTCCAACAGTTCCTCCGCCGGACGCGGCGCCTGCCGGGCGAGAACTTCGTGCGGGTTCGTCAAGCGATGGCGAGGGAGATTTCGCCAGCACCGGAGGAGGGCGAGCGGGTGATCTTCCGCTCGCACTGCCTGCGCGGCTTTGGCCTCCCGGCAAGCGGATTCCTTCGAGCCTTCCTTGAATTCTACCACCTCCAGCCGCATAACCTCACGCCCAACGCGGTGATGCTACTGTCAGCTTTCCTCACCCTGTGCGAGGGCTTTCTTGGGGTTCTCCCCACGCCCGAGCTCTAGGGGGAATTCTTCCAGAGCAAGCTCGGCACCGTCATCGCGGGCGTGCCCGCCCCCTGCGGAGCCTTCATTGCCATGAGGCGGACGGGCGAGAACAATCCGTTCCCGCCCATCCCGCTGATCCAGTCGGTGAAGCTCTGGCAGAAGTCCTACTTTTACGTGAAGAACATCGCCCAGCAAGGCGACTACGTCAACCTGCCGGCTTACGTAGCCGTCCCGCCGGCTGGGAGGCAACCTTCGTGGAGCTACCGGGCCAGGTCGTTGTCTCAGGCCGGGAACGCAGCCGTCTCCCGGCTTTGGGTGATGATCCAGTCGGAGGGCCTGACCGGAGCCGACTTGGTGGCCGCCTTCGTGGAGCGCTGGGTACTTCCGCTCCAAGGCCGGCCTCACATGATTTGCCAGATGAGCGGCCGCTTCGACCCGTGCCGGCTGAGCACCAGGGAGATGCCTCATGCAGAGGTGTCTTACATGGTGAACTACATCTCCAACTGCAAGCTCACCGAGGATTGGCGACACGGCAAGGAGCCGTGTTCCCGCGCCAACCCTCCGCCTGTTGTAAGTTTTTTTCTTCTGTTCTTCCTTTTTGAAGCCGGCCTCATGATAGCCGACCTCTGGTCAGTTGGTTCGCCTTTAGCAGAACCCTCTTCCTCCGCCGACGGCCGGGGCCGCAGGGGTAGAGCACCAACTCCTCCCCGACCGCACAGTGGACGACGCCAATAATTCGGACCTGGGAGCGGCCGCCATGGAAGACGCCATCGTGGGGGAAGGCGACGAGGCCGGAGGCGCGGGGCTCGGGGCCGGCTTCGAAGACTGGCCGGACGACGACGAGGTCGAAGCCGCCCCGCACTGCCAGCCGGCGCTTGATCATCAAGGCACGGGCCCGTCTGCCGCGCCGGCTGCCCGTGGTGGCGCGCAGAAGCGCCCGGCCACGTCGACCTTCTTCGGCAGCCAGCCGAAGAAATCCAAGGCTTCTACGGAGGCGACCAAGCGGGATGAGGCGGCCGTGAAGGCGGCCCGCTTCCGCAAGGCAGTGAACCAGCCGCAGGCGATCTTGGCGTAAGTCGTCGAATGTCTTGTGTATATTATTTTTTTGTTGTCCTTTTCGACCGAAGCTCTTCTAAACCTTTCTTTGCTCGCCGGACAGGGCACCGCTTTCCCTTGAGCGAGGTCCTGGCGGCTCCGTAGTCGGGCCGACTGGAGGGTCTTCAGGCTCCCGTCGCGTGGATCCCCACGCCGACCTTAGGGAGGCCACGGAGCAGAACACACGGGAGGCGTGGGAGGAGCGGGAGGCAGCGGAGCGAAGGACCGCCCAGGCGATGAAGGAGCAGGCCGACGCGGCGGCCAAGGCCCGGGCGGAGGCGGCAGCCGCAGAGACGGAGGCGGAGGCCTTGCACAACCAGCCTCCGCTGCTCGTCGTTCCCCTGCGCGCCATGGCCCCCGACATCCCCGTGCCCCCGTCGGAGGAGGTCGACCAAGACCCGCCGGTGATGGAGAGGAGGGAGGACCATGTGATCTTCGTGGAGGGGGCACCACAGACGGCGCTGACTGGAGCGGGCCAAAGCGGCCAATCAACTACGACGCTAGAGCAGCTGGCCGGGGGTGAGCCGGAGGCAGGGGCCGGCCTCGAGGTGCAGCCGGCATTGCGCTGACGCACAGGGGGTGGCGCCTCCGCGTCGGAACCGCACCGAGCTGCAGGTGCCAGCCAGACGGCGGAGGCCCCGGAGGCGGCCAGCGCCAGCATGTCCGAGTGGACTCCTAGCGGGGGGACGGGCGAGCTGAACGCGGCGGCCCAGGAGGTCCGGAACCGGCTTCAAGCTCAGGCCGCCTCGCTGCAGTGATACACCCAAGAGTTCCTAGCGACGCGGGCCGTCATCTGGGTGAGTCTTCTGGCCTTGCTTATTTCGCTCTTTTGATTTCTTCCGTGGGGGCGCATCAGCGCACCCACTGGGTGTAGTCCCCGAGTTCCGAGTCGGCTGCTGCGCAGGCGGCTTGGAACTTACTAGGTCCTGACAACTTAACTTATCCTCGCCTCCTGTATAATCTTCCAGGAGTATCATAACCTCCACGCTGCCGCCTTCAACTCCCAGGCTCAGGAGCTGGGCCGGAGAACCGAGGACCTGACCAGCAGCCGGAGTGCGTGCTTTGTTTCCTTCATCTCCTGTGGGGGCGCGTCAGCGCACCCACTAGGTGTAGTCCCCGAGATTCGGGACGACTGCTGAGCAGCCGGGTCGGATCTTCCTTGACGACTTCTTCCTTATTAATTTTTCCTTTGTCTTCATGCTTGCAGGAGCCAATGCCGACTTGAGGGGGCAGCTCAGCGGGGCCCAGGCCGCCCTTCGCGCCAAGGAAGCCGAGTACAACGCCTTGGTCCTGGAGCGTGACCGCCTGGCCAAGAAGTTGGCCGACCAGGAGGAGAGCCATAAGGCGGCCCTATAGAAGGCACAGGACAGCAAGGACGCCCTGAAGGCCGAGTTCGAGACCGAAGCGGCGGGCTGGGCTGAGGCGAAGCAGGCACTGAGCGACGGCTTCGGTCGTATCGAGGATCTGATCGATGGTAAGCCACCTTCTTCACTCCTTGCTTGCCCCTTGATCCTGACTTGTGTTCTGACTTGTGCTGCTTTTTTTTCTCTGTGCAGACTACTTTCCCGGCTACTCCGTCTTCGCCACCCAAACCATCGAGGCCCATCGTGAGGCGCACCGGCAGGCGGGGGCTGAAATCGCGCCGGACGTGAGCCGGACACTTGAGGAGCAACTCTTGGCGGTCCAAGCCCGGCTGCAGCCGGCTCACCGTATGCTCCGCCACCTCCAGCGCGCCGGGGCGCAGGTGTTGGCCGCCCTCTGGCCAAGCGAGATGATTCCCCGCACCCCGAGTCGGACTGCCGACTGGCTGGAGGTTGCAGTTGGCCGCTTCGAGGCCTGGAAGGCATCGACAGCCCGACTTGGAGCTGGGCGGGCGCTGGAGTTCGTCCGAGCCTAGTATCCGGGGCTGAACCTGGACCAGCTGCGCACCTAGTGGCTGGAGGCCGACGAAGAGATGGAGGAGGTGCGGCCGGCTATCGCTCAGCGCGCTTCGACGATCGCCGAATGCATTGACATCAGCGTCTTCGTTCCTGAAATTAATGACGACGGTGTTGCCCAGCCGGAGGAGTGGTTCGGGCTGGACCCGGCAGCGGGTGAGGACTCGGCAGAGGAGATCGCCTCTAGCGATGAAGGCAAAGACGATGAAGGAGAGGAAGGCGAAGACGTTGAGCCGACCGGTGAAGCGGCCAGCCAGCCTCAGCCTGATCGTGCCTCCAGCAATGAGGCGCGTGCTAGCGCGCCCTCTGCGGGAGGCGGTGATCATGCCGAGGTTCGCCAGCCGGCCACTCCTCCAGCCGGCACTGCCATCTCCACCGACCTGCCCGACTCGCCAGTCCCTCCCTTGGCTTAATCTGCCGTCCTTGTTTTTTCCTGCTTGTTGCCTTTTGAACAATTTTATTAAACTTGTGCAGTTCCACCCACTGGGGGTGTATTCGAACTATGTTGAATGCTGGCCTTTTGAAGGTCTTTTATGTAAATATTATTGTGTGCGTGTTTGGTTTCCATTCGTGTATGTTTTTTATCCTTAGGCTGTTTCCTTTGCCGCCTTCCCCTTTTGGGAAGGCAAGTACTCGAGCTTTCTTAGATTGAAGCGAGGTGAATGGAAGCTGGCCGGCCGGCTACTCTGGTAGTCGGTCGGTGGTGGGAGAAAAACCGGCTTTTGTTATATTAGTCCGTTAGTCCCTAGCCGTTTTTCGTGTGGGCGTCCTTTCCTGCCTTTAACTCTTGCCAGCCGGACAGCCAGTTCTTCGATCTGCGACTTTTGGCAAGAGAAGGCTTGGGAGTCGGCACACTACTTGTCTGACCGCAGGTAGGACTTCTAATATAACTCCAGGCGGCCAGTCCCCGGGCCGACTAGTCGAACCCGGTGCCGGACGGAAAAAGTGAATGTAATGACAAGGTCATAAGCATGATACTCTTCATTCATGATAAAAGATGGCAGCCCCCGAGCTCTCCTCAGGGGGCCTATTGTCTCGTACTTAGTACAAAAGTTAGTGTGATACATACTGCATTTCAACTGTAAAATCTTCGGAGGAGGTTGGCGTTCCATGGTCGTTCCGACTCCTTGCCGGAGTCGTCTCTCTTTCATGCCTTCAGCTTCTACGCGTCGATCAGGTAGTAGGAGTCGTTGCCTAAAGCTCTGCTGATGACGAAGGGGCCCTCCCAAGGGGCCGAGAGCTTGTGCTGGCCGGCTATTCGCTGGATCAGCCGGAGCACAAGATCGCCCTCTTGGAAGGATCTTGGCTTGACCTTCCGGCTGTGGTAGCGGCGCAGGCCCTGCTGATAGATGGCGGACCGGCTGAGGGCTAACTGCCGGCCTTCTTTCAGCAGGTCGACGTCGTCTTCTCGTGCTTCCTTGGCCTCCGCTTCCGTGTACATGGTTACCCGAGGCGAGTCGAACTCGATGTCAGTTGGGATGACCGCCTCGGCACCATACACGAGGAAGAAAGGAGTGAAGCCGGTTGACTTGTTTGGGGTAGTGCGCAGACTCCAAAGGACGGCCGGCAGCTCATCGAGCCAACAGCCGGCCGAACGCTCCAGTGGTACGACCAGTCGAGGCTTGATGCCGGAAAGGATGAGGCCGTTGGCTCGCTCGACCTGGCCGTTTGACTGCGGGTGGGCAACGGACGCTAAGTCCAACCGGATGCCTTGCGTCGCGCAGAAACGTGCCAAGGCCCCCTTGGCGAAATTCGTGCCATTGTCGATGATGATGTTGTGTGGCACACCGTACCGAGTTGTTATATCTGCGATAAATGTCATGGCAGTCGGACCATTCAGCTTCTTGATCGGCTTTGCCTCAATCCATTTGGTAAATTTGTCCACGGCGACAAGCAGATGTGTCATGCCGCCGCGCACCGTCTTGAATGGGCCCACCATGTCCAGTCCCCAAACGGCGAACGGCCAAGTGAGGGGAATGGTCTTGAGTGCTGAAGCCAGCATGTGTTGCTTGGAGCTGAAGAGTTGGCATCCTTTGCAATGTTTAACTAACCCCTTGGCGTCATCCAAAGCAGTCGGCCAAAAGAAACCATGGCGGAAGGCTTTGGCGACGAGTGATCTTGAGGCCGCATGGTGGCTGCATTCTCCTTGGTGGATGTCTCTGAGGATTGCAATGCCCTTCTCTTGCTCGACGCATCGCTGGAGGACTCCAGTGACACTGCGCTTGACGAGCTTTTTGTTGACGATTGTGTATGCTCCAGCTCGGCATTGGACTTGTCTTGCCTCTATTTCGTCAGCCGGCAGATCTTGGTTTATTAGGAAGTTGAGGATGGACTGAGCCCATGATGGAGCTGCGACTTCTTCTATTGCCAATGCGGCTACTGCGACCAGGGCGGACGGGCTGGGTCGTGAAATGCTGGAGTCGGCCGCCACCTGTTGTGTTGGTGCAGTCTCCGGGCCGACTACCGCAGTCCCCGAGCCGGGTGTGGCAGTCCCCAGGTCGGGCGTAACTACGGAAGTCCCCGAGCCGCCTGCTTATGTCCCCTGGCCGACTATCGAAGTCCCCGGGTCACCTTCTTGGTTCTTCGAGCCGGGCCCGGCTGTATCGGGGTCAGGCGGTACGAAGATGGAATCGGACTCTGGAGACGACTTGATAGACTGCTTGAGGAGGCGTTGTAGAGAGACACCGGTTGGTATTGCTTGCCGAGTGGAGCCTATTCGAACCAGGGCATCAGCTGGCTCGTTGTCGGCTCACGGTACATGGAGGAACTCACATCCTTCAAAATACCCACTGATCTGCTGAACGAGGAAGTGGTAGCTTGCCATATTTGCATCCTTGGCATCCTAGTCGCCGGATGATTGCTGGACCACCAAGTCCGAGTCGCCATAACATAGGATCCGGCGAATGCCGAGATCTTTGGCAAGCCGGAGCCCGTGTATGAGCGCCTCGTACTCGGCCACGTTGTTGGAGGCGGCAAAGTGAATTTGCAGCGTGTATCTGAGCTTGTCGCCTTTGGGAGAGGTGAGGATGACGCGGGCTCCCAAGCCGGTGCGCATCTTGGACCCATCGAAGTGCATGCGCCAATGAGTGGAGTCGGGAGCTGGCGGCAGGTACTGGGTCTCGGCCCAGTCGACGAGGAAGTCGGCCAATGCTTGGGACTTGATGGCGGTGCGAGGCTGGTAGAAGATCATGTAAGGGGCCAGCTCGATGGCCCATTTCGCCACCCGGCCGGATGCATCCCGGCTGCCTATGATCTCGGCCAGCGGGGCGGTGCATACAACCGTGATGGGATGCTCTTGGAAGTAGGGCTTCAGTTTCTTGGCGGTGAAGTACACGCCATAGCACATCTTCTGGTAGTGCGGGTAGTTCTGCTTCGAGGTAGACAGCACCTCGCTCAAATAGTACACCGGCCTTTGGACCGGCTGGGCTCGGTCCTCTTCTGGGCGTTGGACTACGATGACGGTGCTGACCACCCGGCTGGTTGCGGCAATGTAGAGGAGCATGGGCTCTTTCACAGTCGGCGCCGCCAGGATAGGCGGCGTGGCCAGCATCTTCTTCAGCTCGTGAAAAGCTTGGTCGGCTTGGTCATTCCACTCGAAGTGAGTGGTCTTCTTCATGAGGCGGTAGAGGGGGAGAGCTTTCTCTCCGAGCCGGCTGATGAAGCAGTTCAGGGAGGCCAAGCATCCGGTGAACTTCTGGACGTCTCGAAGTTTGGTGGGAATCGCCATTCTCTCAATGGCCTTGATCTTTACTGGGTTGCATTCGATGCCGCGTTCGGAGACCAGGAAGCCTAGGAGCTGGCCGGCTGGCACTCCGAACACGCATTTCTCGGGGTTGAGCTTGATTTGGAACCGGCGTAGGTTCTCAAATGTTTCCTTGAGGTCTTCCAGCAAGGTGCCGCGCTTCTCCGTCTTCACCACAATGTCGTCTACGTAGACGTGGGCATTTCTGCCGAGCTGCTTGAGGAGGCACTTCTGCATGCAACGCTGAAAAGTGGCACCGACATTTCTCAAGCCGAATGTCATAGTCAGGTAGCAAAAGGCTCCGAATGGCGTGATGAAGCCGGTCTTCAGGCGGTCTGCCAGATCTAACTTTATCTGGTGGTATCCTGAGTAAGCATCCAAGAAACTCAACAGCTCGCACCCGGCCGTGGAGTCTATCACTTGATCAATCCTTGGCAGGGCAAAGGGATCTTTGGGGCAGGCCTTGTTAAGGCTCGTGTAGTCTATGCACATGCGCCACTTGTTATTCTTCTTTAACACGAGGACCGGCTTGGCAAGCCACTCTGGAAAGAAAACTTCCATAATGAAGCAGGTTGCCAGAAGCCGGGCTATCTCTTCTCCTACAATCCTTCTTTTCTCCTCCGACAGTCGGCGGAGGGGTTGTTTGACTGGTTTTGCGTCTTCTCAGACGTGTAGTTTGTGCTCGGCGAATTCCTTTGGAACACCCGGCATGTCCTTGGGGGACCATGCAAAGATGTCCCGATTCTCACAGAGGAAATCGGCGAGCTCGCCTTCCTATTTGCTGTTTAGGTTTGCCCCGATGACGGCAAACCTCTCTGGGTGCTCGGGGTTAAGAGGTATCTTCTTCGTCTCCTTGGCCAGCTGGAAAGATCCTTGAGCATCATACTCCTTGGGATCGGGGGACAAGGCCGACTGTTTGCCGGCCATGGCCACAACTCGGTCCAACATCTTCTTTTCTTCGGCAATCACAAGGGACTCGGCCAGCCGGCTGCTGGATGCTGCGCACTCAGAAGATTTCTTGTAATCTCCGGCTATGGTGATGACGCCCTTGGTACTCGGCATCTTCATCTTGAGGTAAGCATAGTGGGGAACTGCCATGAACCTGGCCAAGGCAGGTCGGCCAAGCAATGCATGGTATGGGCTCTCCAGGTCCACCACTTCAAACCAGATCGCTTCTCGGCGGAAATGCTCCTTGTCCCCAAAGAGTACATCAACCTTGATCTTGCCAATGGGGGCGCATGACAGACGAGGTACAATGCCATGGAACACAGTCCAAGTAGGCATGAGTTGCTTTGCCTTGACGTTCAGCTTCTCCAGGGTGTCACGGTATAGGATGTTGATGCTGCTCCCGCCATCTATCAGCACGCGGGAGAAATAGGCGGCGCGTCTGTCCGTTGCAAGGGTGGCATCCAGAACCAACGCATAAGAGCCGGGAGATGGCATCACCTCTGGGTGGTCAGCCCGGCTCCAGCTGATAGGTTTTTCTGACCAGTGCATGTGCTCGGCGGGGTTGGCAGTGACCATGCTGACTTCCTGGTGCTCTCGGCGTTTGCTGCGCCGGTCTTCGGGCTGGCTTGTAAAGATGACATAGGCGGCATGCTCGTCGGGGAACTCATCATGCACGGCTCCGACTGCGGGCCGAGCGGTCGGCGGCTGCGGAGCCGGAGGCGGTGGACCGGCAGGCGGAGGCGGTGCGAGCCCTTCGCCTTTGGAGATTCGGGTGAGCCAGTGGCACTTCCGGATCGTGTGGTTGGACGGCTTCTCGCCGCTGTGGAACTTGCACGGGGCGTCGAGAGTTTTCTCGTAGGAGAAGGACGGCTGCCAAGCCGGCCTGCCACCCTTGGGTTTCTTGGGCGCGGGCCGCCCTTCGGGCCGCTCGTCTTTGACTATGGCCACCTGCCGACTGGCGGAAGGCGGCACGGGGCCCTTGCGCTTGTGGTCGTTCTGGTGTGGGCGTCGGCCAGAGTCCCCAGCCGGCGTCTTGGGCGCTGGGTTGAGTACCTTCCCGGACGCGTCTACCCGGAGTTCGGTCTTCATTGAGGAGTCGACGGTGGCGTACTTTTCCGCTATGGCCAGAAGCTCGTCGAGGGTAGTCGGCTCGTCGCAGAGGAGCTTGTGCTTGAGGAGGGTGCCTTCTCGGCGCCCGGTAGTGAAGTATTCTATGGCTTGCACCTCGTGCGCCCCTTCGCAAGAGTTGTGGAGCTCGGCCCAACGCGTGAGGTAGTCACGAGTAGACTCGGCGGGGCCTTGTACGCACAAGGAGAGCTGTCTGGGCTTGGGAGCCCGCTTGTAGGTGCTGGTGAAGTTGCGGATGAAGGCTTCTGTGAAATCTAGCCAGCTGTTGATGCTGTATGGCTTGAGGCTGTTGAGCTAGGTCCGCGCCGTGCCTGGCAGCATGAGGGGCATGTACTTCACGGCAACGCGCCTGTTGCCGTTTGCTATGCTAACCGCCGTGGAGTAGTCGATTAACCAATCTTCCGGCTTCACAGAGCCGTTGTACTTGGGCGTGTCTCTTGGGAGCGAGAACCCTTTGGGGAAAGGCTTGTCACAGATGCGGGGGCCGAAGCAAGGCGGGCCGACATCATCTTCTTCTTCCAGCGCCAGGGATCGCGCCAGGCGGTCGATCCGATGGCGGGCGTCGTTCTCGCCGACTCCTTCGCGGCGACCTAGCCGGCCGCTAAGAGTCGGATGCGCAACAGGCGGTGGGGTGGGATATCTCTCTCCACGGGGCCGAGGCGGAGGCGGGTTGCCCCGCCACTCCATGGCCCCGGGGTTCGGCTTCGGCTGGCAGCCGGCTTCGGCTGGCAACCGGCTTTTTCTCGCGCCGCGCGCGGGTTATACCCGTAGTCGACGTCCGGGACGTCGCGCCGTGATCTCGGCGCAGGGGGAGGGCTTTCCGCACGGGCGTTGGCTTCGTGTCGCTGCGCGGCTGCATCGATTAGCTGCTGGATGCGTCAGGTCATGTGGGGGAGTTCTTTGGCCCCCAGTCCGTCTAGCTCGTCTACGGCCACCTGGGCGGCGCGCAGGTTCTCGAGTGGAGTGGCGTAGACTAGGCGATCGACTCCTAACGTGTCAGCGACGACAGCGCCGCGCTGTCTGACAATGCCGGCCCGGTTGGGCCCGCCTGGGGGCGGTGTGCCAAAGACGGCGCAGTCGGCTTCGCGTCGGTGGGCCTTAGCGAGGCGTCTCATGGAAACCAACTTCCGGCCCTCCGCGAGGAGGGCGAGGCGGCGAGCCTCCAGTGCTTCAGCGTCGGCATCGGCCGGGAGGGGGGTGGACAAGTCGTGGACCGCCGCGTGCGGGGCATCATGGGCGCTCTTGTCAGAAGCGCCGCCGTGGCCGATGACCATCACCTTCGTGATGACAGCGTCGCAGCCATCGGCCCGGGGAACCGGGTCGTTGTAGATCGTGACGTCGGTGGGGAAAGTGTCGAGTGAGGCCGTGTCGGAGTCGACAGGCATCGGATTGGTGGAGCCAACCGACGCCAAGTCCACAGCAGGCTCGCCGGAGACGTGGAGCTGGCCGAGGAGGTTGACGAGATGGTCGGTGCCCGCGTCGGAGGCGAGCTCGTCGGAGATGAGGGTCTTGTCAAGGAGATCGGTGAGGCTGCTCGCTCCGCAGACGTTGGTGACGCCTTGCAGCGCGTCGTGGCAA
Source organism: Triticum aestivum (assembly GCF_018294505.1). Taxonomy (NCBI): domain Eukaryota; kingdom Viridiplantae; phylum Streptophyta; class Magnoliopsida; order Poales; family Poaceae; genus Triticum; species Triticum aestivum. Next base: position 81,700,573 of record NC_057806.1, on the reverse strand, counting down.
GCGCCGTCGGGCGTGCCGGGCTGACTACGCTCACGGGGGAGGAAGAGGGTTCCCGTCCAGAACAGGTCTCCGGACGACGGTGCACCTGGCCCCACGGTGGGCGCCAAATGTCGGGTGGTAGGTGCGACATATGCTAACGGGTGGCTTATCATTGTGGGAGCCAATAAGACGTCGCCGGTGCCTGGAAGCGGGATGAGGCGAAGACATGCACGCCGGCGAATCTTACCCAGCTTCGGGGCTCTCCGTGGAGATAATACCCCTACTGCTGCTCTACGGGGTCTCCGCATGATCACTAGATGAACAAGTAGCTCCACGATGCTCCTTGAGCTGTTCGGCGAGAGGAGGAAGAAGGGCACTGCTCGCTCTCTTCTCCTCCCTATGTGGTGTCTAAAAATAGCAGGGATCAACCCTTTGCATGGGTGTCCCGGGGGGTTTATATAGGCCTACCCCCCGGGGATACAATGGTAATCCGACTGGGCGTGGGGCCCAGCTGTCTGTGTCTACATTCGCCGGCTTGTGCGCCGGCTGTTGGGGCCCACCGGCTGGTGGGTCCCGCCGCTGCCGGCTCCTTGGTCGACAGGCAGGCCCCACTGTCCAGGGCCTTGTCGGTGGCTCGTTACTATTGCTCAATCCTGGTGACGAGGGCTTCACCGAGGTGGGTGTGGCTACAGTGCCGCCGTCCGGCGGGTGATCGCTGTAGCCTCACCGCGTCTTGTCTCCTTAATGGGGCGTCTCCTTTGAGGGAGGTGGCAAGCCCGCTGTGGAGAGCTGGCTCTATCTTGGGCCGACTGGGGGAGGCCTGGCCGCCTTCGGGTGTCTCTCTGCCTGAAGGGGCCCACCGCCCATGGGCCACACTGGCAGCCCGTCATGGATGACATCAGGGTCAATGTGGCAACAGTGCCGCGCCGGACGGGTCATGGCCACCCGTATGGCGCACTCTGCCAGGCATGCTCCGGGATTCGGGGGTGCCAGGCTTTAGTGTAGCCACGCCCCATCACATTGCCGTTATGTGGATGCAGACTTCGAGGGTACGATCTTGACCGCTTTGTGGAAGCCGGCTTCTTGGAGTCGGCCTTCTCGCGACCGGCTTCTCGGAGCCGGCCCTCCCGCGGCTTTCTTCATGAGGGCTAAAGTCGGGTCGCCTTCCGATAGCCGGCCTGGGAGACGGCCGGCAAGGGGAAGGCGGACCCATGTCTTGGATTCTTGAGGGCCGGATCGGCTCGTAATTTTTTCAGAAGGGCCAGGGGGAGCCGGCTAGGCTACCCATGGTTATTTACTCCGACAACATGCATGAACATGCGCCGAGTCAAGTCACTTAAATCATTCAGAGGAGGATACCACCCTATCATACCACATCATAACTATCTCAATAGCATGTTGGCACACAAGGTAAACCATTATAACTCATAACTAATCAAGCATGGCACAAGAAACTATGATCTCTAGTTGTCATTGCAAACATGTTTATTCATAATAGGCTGAATCAGAAACGATGAACTAATCATATTTACAAAAACAAAAGAGGTCGAGTTCATACCAGCCTTTCTTATCTCAGTCAGTCCATCATATATCATCATAATTGCCTTTCACTTGCACGAGCGAACGATGTGAATAATAATAATAGTGCACGTGCATTGAACTAAGCTGGAATCTGCAAGCATTCAATAAACAGGAGAAGACAAGGCAATATGGGCTCTTTTGTCAGATCAACAATAATGCATATAAGAGCCACCTCAACAATTTAATTATGGTCTTCTCCTATCGACCCCCAAAGAAAAGAAAAGAAATAAAACTATTTACACAGGAAAGCTCCCAACAAGCAAAAGAAGAATAGCAAATATTTTTGGGTTTTCTTTTTAATTACTACTACAAGCATGGAAAGTAAACTAACTAAAAGCTACAACTAATTTTTTTGGTTTTTTCTTAAGGTTTATTAAACACACAAGAAGAAAGCATAAAAAGGAAAATAAACTAGCATGGATGATACAATGAAAAAGTATGAGCACCGACATCTAGCAATGAGTGTGTGAACATAAATGTAATGTCAGTGGGAAATATGTACTCCCCCAAGCTTAGGCTTTTGGCCTAAGTTGGTCTATGGCCATGGCTGGCCTGGCGGATATCCATAATAGTAGTTGGGGTCGTACTGAGATGAAGAAGAGGAAGACTCCGATTGCCACTGGCTGACAATCATCTCCGGATCCCACTGATAATTAGACTGTCGTGAAGTATCAACTTGTGGTTCCGGCTCTGGCTCCATGGCTGGTGCAGGGTTCCGTTAGGCGTGAATAGCCTTCAACGGAACAAGGTACAGGCCTACAGATAAATCAAACAAAGAAGGAGCAGGTAGGGTAATAGTCTCAGGATGATGTTTGTTAAATAACAATTGATATTTAAGCTCTCCTTCCCTATTCTTAACAATAAAATCATGTGCCACCATACTTTTATGATCTAGATAAACACGAGGCAGCACTTTTTCTTCCTTCTCATAATGCCTAATAGGTATGTTAAAATGTGCAGCTAGGCGTGAAGCATAGATGCCTCCAAAGATGGGGCCCTTTGTACGGTTCAGACTTAACCTTTTGGAAATAATGCCGGCCATACTAATAGAGTTATCACCATATAAACCATGGAGCAAAATAATAATATCAGGGATACTAAGGTTTCCACAGTTTCCGCGACCAATTAAGCAACGACTAGCAAATAATGCAAAATAACGTAAAATAGGAAAATGTATGCTAGTGATTCGTGCATCGGAAACCTTCCTTGTTTCCCCTACAATAATAGTATCAATAAACCCCTCCACATCATCGCGATGTGGTTCTTCTGTCTTGCCCTCAAAAGGGACTAAACAAACTCAACAAAAATCATAAAGTGACATCTCCTTATGCTCATCATATAAGTGGAACTCTACCGTAGGTGGTGAGCTCCTAGAATGGAAATGAAAGTTTTACACAAAGGTATTTGTGAGTAAGAGATACTGATCGAATTAGTCGTGGAGGAAAGTGGTGAGGCCTGCATTCTTAGCCAATTCATGAAAATCTTCGTAAATACCGGCTGCTCTCAAGAAATCATCGGAAGGCCATTCACATGCCCGAACCTCCACAGTGCGAGGCATATTATACTTAGGCTTTGGTGCCTTTTCCTTCGAGCTTTGGCTCGATGAGCCACTCAAAAGTCTCCTCATCATTTTCTGAAAAATTCTGAAAATTTTAGTAACTTCAGCATAAAAGTAAACCAAACTCAATAATATTGATAGCAACTACTCCTACAAGTGCCTAGGGCCTATATCATGCATTCAAACTACTTTTGACCATATAAATTTGACATGCAAGCTCAAGAACAGGGTCACCTAAGCAGCAAAAAATTGCAATGAATAAAGCACTAGAACAAAAACTAATTGGACCAATGGAGGAGTCACATACCAAGGAACAATCTCCCCAAGCAGTTTTGTAAGAGGTGCTTTGAGCAAGGAGATCGAAAATGGCAGCAAAGTGAGCTGGATATTCGTGTTTGTGGGAGGAAGAAGAAGTGTATGGGTGAAAGGATAAGTGGAGGAGGGCCACCGTGGGCCCATGAGGTAGGGAGCGTGCCCAGGGGGTAGGGCGCGCCCTCCACCCTCATGGGCAGGTGGTTGGCCCCCCTGCTGTGTTCTTTGTGCCAAATATTCTCAAATATTCTGGAAAAAAATCATATTTAAATTTCAGGGCATTTGGAGAACTTTTATTTTTGGGGTATTTTTATATTGCATGGATAATCAGATAAAAGATAGAAAAATGTTTATTTTTATTTTATTTAATATAAATAACAGAAAGTAAAAGTGGGGTATAGAAGGTTGTGCCTTCTAGTTTCATCCATCTCATGATCATCAAAAGGAATCCACTAACAAGGTTGATCAAGTCTTGTTAACGAACTCATTCCGAATAACATGGAACCGGAGAAATTTCCAATAACACTATGTTACCTCAATGGGGATATCCACATCCCCAATAATAAGAATATCATATTTCTTCTTGATAGTAGGAAGAGGAAATTCAAAACCTCCAAACATAATCGATGGCATTATTCCAATAGAGTTGATACTATGAACTTGAGGTTGTTTCCTCGGAAAGTGTACCGTATGCTCATTACCATTAACATGAAAAGTGACATTGCCTTTAGTGCAATCAATAACAGCCCCTGCAGTATTAAAAAAAGGGTCTTCCAAGAATAATAGACATACTATCGTCCTCGGGAATATCAAGAATAACAAAGTCTGTTAAAATAGTAACGTTTGCAACTACAACAGGCACATCCTCACAAATACCGACAGGTATAGCAGTTGATTTATCAGCCATTTGCAAAGATATTTCAGTAGGTGTCAACTTATTCAAATCAAGTCTACGATATAAAGAGAGAGGCATAACACTAACACCGGCTCCAAGATCACATAAAGCAGTTTTAACATAGTTTCTTTTAATACATCATGGTATAGTGGGTACTCCTGGATCTCCAAGTTTCTTTGGTATTCCACCCTTAAAAGTATAATAGCAAGCCTGGTGGAAATTTCAGCTTCCGGTATCTTTCTTTTATTTGTAATAATATCTTTCATGTATTTAGCATAAGGATTGGTTTTGAGCATATCAGTTAATCGCATACGCAAAAATATAGGTCCAATCATTTCAGCAAAGCTCTCAAAATCCTCATCATCCCTTTTCTTGGATGGTTTGGGAGGAAAAGGCATGGGTTTCTGAACCCATGGTTCTCTTTCTTTACCATGTTTCCTAGCAACAAAGTCTTTCTTATCATAACATTGATTCTTTGATTGTGGGTTATCAAGATCAACAGCAGGTTCAATTTCTATGTCATTATCATTACTAGGTTGAGCATCATTATGAACATTATCATTAACATTATCACTAGTTTCAGGTTCATTACCAGATTGAGTTTCAGCATCAGAAATAGAAATATCATTTGGATTCTCAGGTGTTTCAACAATAGGATCACTAGAATCATGCAAAGTCCTATCATTTTTCTTTTTCTTCTTTTTAGAAGAACTAGGTACATCTATATTATTTCTCTGAGAATCTTGCTCAATTCTCTTAGGGTGGCCTTCAGGATACAAAGGTTCCTGAGTCATTCTACCAGTTCTAGTAGCTACTCTAATAGCATTATCATTATCTTTACTATTCAATTCATTGAGAAAATCATTTTGAGCTTTAAGTACTTGTTCTACTTGAGTGGTAACCATAGAAGCATGTTTGCTAATAAGTTTAAGTTCACCTTTAACATTAGCCATATAATCACCCAAGTGTTCAAGCATATTTGAATTGTATTTCAATTGTCTACCAAAATAAGCATTAAAGTCTTCTTGCTTAGCCATAAATTTATCAAACTCATCTAAGCATGGGCTAGCAAATTTAGTAAATGGGATTTCAGCTTTATCATATCTGTAGAGAGAATTTACCTTTACTACCTGTGTCGGGTTATCAAGACCATGAGTTTCTTCAATAGGTAATGGATTAAGATTATATGTTTCTTCAACAGGCGGTAAATTAAGACCATGTATTTCTTCAATAGGAGGTAAGTTCTTAACATCTTCAGCTTTAATACCTTTTTCTTTCATAGATTTCTTTGCCTCTTGCATATCTTCAGGACTGAGAAATAGAATACCCCTCTTATTCGGAGTTGGTTTAGGAATAGGCTCAGGAATTGGCTCCGGAGGTGTCCAATTATTTTCATTTTTCAACATATTATTCAATAGAATTTTAGCTTCATCCAGTGTTCTTTCCCTGAAAACAGAACCAGCACAACTATCCAGGTAATCTCTAGAGGCATCGGTTAGTCCATTATAAAAGATATCAAGTATTTTATTTTTCTTAAGAGGATGATCAGGCAAAGCATTAAGTAATTGGAGAAGCCTCCCCCAAGCTTGTGGGAGACTCTCTTCTTCAATTTGCACAAAATTATATAAATCCCTTAAAGCAGCTTGTTTCTTATGAGCAGGGAAATATTTAGCAGAGAAGTAATAAATCATATCATGGGGACTACGCACACAACCAGGATCAAGAGAATTAAACCATATCTTAGCATCACCCTTTGATGAGAACGGAAATATTTTAAGGATGTAAAAGTAACAAGTTCTCTCATCTTTAGTAAACAGGGTAGCTATACCATTCAATTTAGTAAGATGTGCCACAACAGTTTCAGATTCATAACCATGAAAAGGACCAGATTCAACCAAAGTAATTATATCAGGATCAACAGAGAATCATAATCCTTATCAGTAACAAAGATAGGTGAAATAGCAAAAACAGGGTCAGGTTTCATTCTAGCATTTAGAGATTCCTTACTCCATTTAGCTAATAACCTTTTGAGTTCTTTCTATTTTTGCAAGCTAAAATAGCTAAAGAAGCTTCTTGATCAAAAACATAACCCTTTGGAATAACAAGTGATTCTTCAGCATCACTTTCATCAGTATCATCAGATTCAATATTTTCAATTTCTCTAGCTCTAGCGAGTTGTTCATCAAGAAATTTACCAAGTGGCACAGTAGTATCAAGCATAGAAGTAGTTTCATCATAAGTATCATGCATAGCAGAAGTGGCATCATCAATAACATGTGACATATCAGAACGAATAGCAGAAGCAGGTATAGGTGTCGCAATCTTACTCAAAACAGAAGGTGAATCAAGTGCAGAGCTAGATGGCAGTTCCTTACCTCCCCTCGTAGTTGAGGGATAGATCTTGGTTTTGGGATCTCTCAAGTTCTTCATAATGATAAGCAGATATATATCCCAAGTGACTCAAAGAATAGAGCTATGCTCCCCAGCAACAGCGCCAAAAAATAGTCTTGATAACCCACAAGTATAGGGGATCGCAACATTTTTCGAGGGTAGATTATTCAACCCAAATTTATTGATTCGACACAAGGGGAGCCAAAGAATACTCTCAAGTATTAGCAGTTGAGTTGTCAATTCAACCACACCTGGAAACTTAATATCTGCAGCAAAGTATTTAGTAGCAAAGTAATATGATAGTAGTGGTAACGATAACAAAAGGTAACGGTAGTAAAAGCATTGTTTCTGGTATTTTGTAGTGATGATAGCAATAGCAATGGAAATTAAATAAGCGAAGAACAATATATGGAAAGCTCGTGGGCAATGGATCGGTGATGGAGAATTATGCCGGATGCGGTTCATCATGTAACAGTCATAACCTAGGGTGACACAGAACTAGCTCCAGTTCGTCAATCTAATGTAGGCATGTATTCCGAATATAGTCATACGTGCTTATGGAAAAGAACTTGCATGACATCTTTTGTCCTACCCTCCCGTGGCAGCGGGGTCCTTACGGAAACTAAGGGATATTAAGGCCTCCTTTTAATAGAGAACCAGAACAAAGCATTAACACATAGTGAATACATGAACTCCTCAAACTACGGTCATCACAGGTAAGTATCCCGATTATTGTCACTTCGGGGTTAACGGATCATAACACATAATAGGTGACTATAGACTTGCAAGATAGGATCCAGAACACTCATATATTGATGAAAACATAATAGGTTCAGATCTGAAATCATGGCACTCGGGCCCTAGTGACAAGCATTAAGCATAGCAAAGTCATAGCAACATCAATCTCAGAACATAGTGGACACTAGGGATCAAACCCTAACAAAACTAACTCGATTACATGATAGATCCCATCCAACCCATCATCGGCCAGCAAGCCTATGATGGAATTACTCACGCATGGCGGTGAGCATCATGAAATTGGTGATGGAGGATGGTTGATGATGACGATGGCAACAGATTCCCCTCTCCTGAGCCCCGAACGGACTCCAGATCAGCCCTCCCGAGAGGTTTTAGGGCTTGGTGGCGGCTCTGTGTCATAAAACACAATGATTTCTTCTCTCTGATTTTTTCTCCCCGAAACACAATATATGGAGTTGGAGTCGGACAGGCAACAGGGGGCCCACGAGGTAGGGGTGCCCCCCACCCTCGTGGACAGGTGGTGGGCCCCCTGGCCTTCATCTTTTGCAGGTATTTTTCATATTTTATGAAAAGTTGCTCCGTGAAGTTTCAGATCATTCCAAGAACATTTGCTCCTGCACATAAATAAAACCATGGTAATTCTGCTGAAAACAGCGTCAGTCCGGGTTAGTTCCATTCAAATCATGCAAGTTAGAGTCCAAAACAAGGGCAAAAGTATTTGGAAAAGTAGATTTGTTGGAGATGTATCAGCAACTACAGGCACGTTGGGGCGAGGAGAAGAGAGTGAGGAGGAAGGAGAGCTCACTGCGGAGCACAAGGAGGCTCGGTGGCGGTTTAGGAGCTGCAGGGGTGGCGAATCGGGGCGGCGGAGTTCGTCGGTGCCGGGGAGGAAGACGAAGGCATTCCGGTGCTGCAGCGCCTCCGAGCTCTAGCTGAGGCCACCAGTCGAAGGAGTCGACCTCGGCGGAGCTCACCGACAGGGTCAGCGGACGCGGGGCTGCCGGTGGCCACGATAACGACGGAGGACAGCGGCGACCGCGCTAGGTTGTTGATGAGGAACGAGGGGGAGAGCGAGGAGCGGGCAAGTGGGGAGGCAGGAGGAAGTGGGAGAGGGGATCAAGGGGGCGCGGCGTCGGCGTCCTTATCCCCTCTGGGGCCTGTAGCGGCGCGGGACGGCGAGGTGGTCGAGCGGCGACGAGCTGGAGCCCCTCCCCTCGGTTGGTCGAACAGGGAGGGAGGAAGACGACCCAGGGGGTTGGGCTGGTCGGTTGAGGTAGGTGGGCTGGCCGGCTGGCTGACTGGACCTGCCAAGCGGCTAAGGCCCAGGCAGAGAGGGGGGGTTCCTCTTCTTTTCTTTTTTTAAAATCTTTTATTATTATTTTTACTAAAAGGATAGCTTACTATTTTGCAATTATTCCGAGCACCATATGACTCTTGTAAAATGTGCCACATGCCACAATAAATACTTTGCAATATTGTGAAGTTGCACAAAATTGTTTTGAGCATTTGGAAAAGTTTAAGAAATTTTAGAAATTAAAAAGGCCAATTTAATTGTTGTTGGACCACTCAAATAACTTCCAAGAGCATTTTTGAAATCCAACAGAGGTAGGTTTCATCATGACAAATACTTAGAGAATATTTGCCATAGTGTGAACTATTTTTCTGGCTCATTTGAAGATGCAAATAATTGGCTTGCAATTTGAATTGAATTGGACTTGATTTTTGGACAAGTGGCATTTTGGCTTAGGAAAGCATGATGACAAGGGATTATTAGGGGGATTACTGTAGCATGATACTGGGGGTGTTACAAATCTCCTCCACTACAAGAAATCTCGTCCCGAGATTTAAGAGATGCAGTAAGGAAAAAGACTCAGGAAGGACGGAGCTCAACACAAGATAGGTATGCAGGGACTATGGCAGTGAACGTGGCAAAGAGGCATCTCTCGAGTTGAAACTTAAGAAAACAACAAGAGCAAAATATGAAGGTACAATAGGAAGTTTCAAGCGAATGGACAAACGATCGATACTTGAACAAAGTGTGATAAGGGGGTTCAGAGCATCGGGAATAGGTCATCTCTCGGACGGTGGCTCATGACAACACACAAAGCCAAGAGCAAATGATACCTCAGAATAAAGGATATACAGGAGAGTCAGGTTCCGATCCTGTGGGACTGTGGGTTATGGGCCCACCATGTGGGTTAAAATAGAAGGAGCGATGACATCATGCACAGTCATGATAGCAAGGCATGTCATAGGGTAGCCTGTCAGTTATGTCGGCAACGACGTTGGTACCAAGGGCGAGGGACGAAGAGAACCATTTTCCTGCTCGTTGAACGAGGCGGGATGTTAGGCAAAGTTCTCGTCCATCGGTGGCTACCGGAATGTCATCAACAATAGTAACAGGGTCTTTACTGACAGAGTTGTACATTGAGGTGCTTACCTAAGGAGGAAATTATATCTACTGAGATAAGTTAGTTTACCGGAAAGGTTAAACATAAGAATGGAAAGGAAAATATAATTAGTATATTAATTAGAACAATGGAAAGGAAATGTGTTTAAACACAATTATCAGGGGTATATCCTCCCCAAGGACAAGTAGAGGATGATATCCATGACAGTATAGTAAGTAGATAACCAATTAGGTAAAGGGAAAGAAATTTCATGACATTACCCACACAGTGGTGTTTGAATAATTGATAAAGAAAATTTAGTATCGTGCTTCAAATGTTCTTATTGGAGATCGGATTACCACATACATGCTTGAAGATAGCATTGACATGGTTTCAAGCAAAGGTCAGACTTTGGACACAACAAGGATCCATCGAAAACAACTTAGCAAATAAGTCATACAATTCTAGCAGCGAAAAGATGAGGGTGTGGCCGACGGGCTCAGCCACAATCCATCGACATGCCAAAAAGGATGTATATCCAAAATTAAACGAACAAGTTTGTGTTGGGGAAGGCAAGAATGTTGTGATGATAACATAAATCATCAAGGGGGAGGATTGTATTTCTCAACATGAATTCGATTGATTTCCTAGAAAATCTTGGAATGTTGATGAAGATCACGACACATTTGTTGGGAGATTTCATGAAGATGTCACCGAGCAGAAAAGGAAGGAAGAAGTGAAAGGCTATTAGAACCACGGATTCGACACAAGCTCAAAGTCAAGCTTTTTGTTCGAAGGTAAATCATACGATGAGGAAGATCACTGTAAGCTTAGCTCATTGTCGGAAGTTGCTCCGGGCATAAGGACTAGGTAGCATAGTTAAAAAGTTGACATGATAAACATATAGCCGATCAGGCTAGGAATGATGTGATGGGGTATAAAGCTTCCCAGTATCAAGTACTAGGTGTATTGCCATAAGGTAATTCGGAGTGGAGGTTGGACGGGGGAATGATTTGCAGAGGATAAGTAATTGTAACTTACCCAGTAAATGGGATCAAGGAGGGAATATGGTCGGGACCATAACTGCAAGGGTTCCAATTTACGATACCGGAAGAATATTCAAATGATTAAATATCCTTGCAAGAAGCTTTCATGATAAGTCCCACACCGTGTACGTGGGCATGAACAAAAGGTTCAGGGTCGACTCCCACTTCTACAATGCATAACCTTTCATTTTAATTCTCGCTCTTGATGAAGTTGTAGTATTGAAATTTTATCTGACGAAAATCCAGTAGAGTATAACCCGCATAACTTTTGAGTTCACACAGATTCTGAAAGGCATAGGTTCAACCCATCGGGGCATCTTAGGAACATATATCATAAATTTCGAGAATAAATAACACAAGCTCGGTAGTAGAGCATGCTTGAGAAAGCGGAGGATACAATTTACCAAAAGCATTATGTATCCGAGGAAGGGCTCACAAGCTTATTGGATATGAAGGACGTTGTCGGATAAAATCCGAAAAAAGGGGTCTGATGGTCCACAAGGGATCTGATGTGAGCATCAGTACTCAACCAGAGGAAGAAAGAATGCATGGATATCAGAATTATAGATACAACTAACTAACTCAAAGCTCAATTGCAAAGGAATTATGAATTCCAAGACAAGGGATCAGAAGCAATGCTCTGATTAGGGATGGATATGTAGAATAGCCTTAGGGGTACAATCGACGGGGATTTGATTGGTCGAGATCCAGCACATGTTAAAATGATGTCTGAGCTGGAAGGATGAATTCTAGGATCTGATTGAGGATTGCGAGCATTCGCAACATATTGTATCAACGGACTCAACATGATAATGACAAAGGCTGACAATAAAATTACTAGACTTGTGGTATTAACCATAATGCAAGCAACAAAGAAATTCAATAACAATAGGTTGTTGAGGATTTTCACAAAAACGAATGGTATTACGAAGACTTTTGTGAAGTACATGAATCAAGTAAGGATGAGCGGATACTCGATAGGTGCACAAAGTTATCCGTAGGGATATTCAGGTGACAAGGAACTGCAAGGCAGTAAGCTTAAGGGATTCTCGGAACAACAGAGAGCAGTTCAGGGCATCTGGTAATAACAAGAGCAATGGGATTGAATGTAAGAATGGTATTTTTAATGTAGTTATCAATAGGGATATAACAATGGTACGGAATTTTGCAAAGGCAGTGGGTACGAGTGCCTCAGGAGAACATCGTAGAGTAACCTCAGAATCTTCTTGTGCAGCAGACGATCATCGGTAATAAGGTGCTCTCCGGGTGAAAGTGATCACGAGATCCTAAGTCAGATTTAGCAAAATTCATTTAACCCGAATAGAAGAGATACCAGAGTCCCAGAGTATAGACGAGGAATAAAAGATCCTAATACCACCCAATGGCAACGTGGGCCGGTAAGCCACACAGCCATGTTAGTAAAAGTTTTTCAGTGACTAGACTCAACTTCGGTCAAGGAGTTGGAAAGGGGGCTCCTATAGGTAGTCGGCTCTGATACCAACTTGTGATGCCCTCGATTCAACCGTACACTAATCATACACGCAAATGTGTACGATCAAGATCAAGGACTCATGGGAAGATATCACAACACAACTCTAGACACAAATTAAAATAATACAAGCTTTATATTACAAGCCAGGGGCCTCGAGGGCTTGAATACATGAGCTCAAATACACAAGAATCAGCGGAAGCAACAATATCTGAGTAAAGACATAAGTTAAACAAGTTTGCCTTAAGGCTAGCACAAAAGCAACAACGATCGAACAGGCAAGGCCTCCTGCCTGGGAGCCTCCTAACTACTCCAAGTCGTCAGCGGCCGTCACGTTGTAGTAGGCACCCTCGGGGTAGTAGTAGTAATCATCAGTGGTGTCGCCTGGCTCCTGGGATCCGTCATCTGGTCGCAATAGTCGGATATGGGGGAAAAAGAAGTAGCAAAGCAACCGTGAGTACTCATCCAAAGTACTCGCAAGACTTACATCAGATCTAAACTAAGTATGCATCTGTATCAAACGAAGGGGTTGTATCTGTGGACTAAACTGTAGAATGCCAGAAGAGAAGGGGAAAGTCTAGCCTATCGAAGACTAGCATCTTCAAGCATATAGAAGAGTACAGATAAACATAATGTAAAGTAGTAGTGTTATCAACCTCGGCCAGAGATCCTTTCTCGACTCCCTGCGAGAAAACAATCCCAAAGCCATACTATCTAGTTATCACCTCAAGTATCCAGTTCTAGTTGTATCGATCGGGATACAACTCCAAGTGTCCGTTACCATAGGACAGGCTATCGATAGATGTTTTCTTCCCTGCAGGGGTGCACCAACTTACCCACCACGCTCGATTAACTCCGGCCGAACACACCTTCCTAGGTCATGCCCGGCCTCGGCCAAACAATACGCCACAACTCGACCTAGGCTTAATAGAGAGGTCAGCACGCTGGACTAAACCTATGCCCCCAGGGGTCTTGGGCCATCGCCCCTGGAACTCCCGCACGTTGTGTGGGCGGCCGATGAGCAGACCTAGCTACCTCCTTAAAAAGGCAGGAGCTTACCAGTCCAACCCAACGCACGTCGCTCAGTCCCTGACGTCTAATAAGCTTCGGCTAATGTATAGGATGCAGAATGCCCATACAATGCCCACGTGATGGTTAGTGCTATCAGGCCAGAGGCCCCTCGGATCAAATATCCAAATCGTAGTGGATTAGGAGCACGTGGTAACGAGCAGAGACTCACGATCGATGTGACCCTGTCGCCCCGTCTCGAGAACTTGTGGCAAGGGCTAAGAATGCCCGGCCACGCCTCGTAGGTATCTCGTGGGAACCTTCCAGGTCAACCCTACTCCACGTCACTCGCTATTAAGCTCGCGCGGGTACCCCTTGGGGCCGACCCGTCTTTAGTAACATGATTCAGTGTAAAGTCATAGTAACCATAGTAACTGTGTGTCTAACACCAAGGGGGAAACCCGAGGAATCACCCCCGGTGAATTCCACTCAATGTAATCATCAAGGTGAATGTAAGAGGATCCACCCTCGAGGTTCACACTTGAGGGGTTGCATGACAGAGCCATATCGGAAGTGGTTAAGGAGGAAATCACCCTCGATGACCACGACCGAATAGCTACACTACAGAGGTCTCATCAGAAGTGATGTAAGAGGTTCCACCCTTGGCACTCGATGGTAACTCTGCAGAGTCGTACAACTAGGGGGTGTGATGTGCGGTGTCGGGGCCTGGACATCGATCACGTTGATCGAGTCATCGAACATAAAGCAGGGCAACTGGGACAAGGTGGGGGTCACTGATGGATCTCTAACCAACCTATACTAATAAATTTAGAATAAGCAGGTAAGGTATGAAAGCAGGTAACGAAAAACAGGCTATGCATCAGAGTAGGATCATACATAAAGCAGTAGCAGTTCTAATGCAATCATGAGAGGGAAAGAAATGGGCGATATTGGAATGCTCAAGGAGGGTTTGCTTGCCTGGTTGCTCTGGCAAGGAGGGGTCGTCGTCGACGTAGTCGATCACAGGGGCAGCAGCAGTCTCGGGGTCTACCGGAGAGAAGAGGGGGAAGAAACAATAAATATAAAGCAAACATAGCATCACAAAGCATAACATGGTAATAAGCTGAGCCGGGTGTGACCTAACGTATGGCTACGTGATATAGGTGAAGGGGGAATTCAACCGGGAATGTTTTCCCGGTTCCGGACCTGTGTCAGATGGATGATCGGAGTGGGAATGTTCCATGTTCAGATAGTTAGAGGCATCTGACAGGAAAATGGACCGCGTATTCGGGTTCGTTGGATTTTTCTGAGCAACTTTCATATAGAAAACATTTTCATCTCAGTTACGAATTATTGTCTATGAATTTTCAAAGATTTAAACATTTTCTGGAATTAAATAAATTAACAGAAAAGAAATACTATGTCAGCATGACATCACTGCGATGTCAGCAGTCAACAGGACGGCTGACCAGGTCAAACTGACTAGTGGGTACCACCTGTCATAGACAGTGGACTAACAGAAGTTTAAACTTGACTAATCTGAGGCTAATTAGAAGTTGGGCCCCACACGTCAGTGACTGATTATGTAACATCCCAAATTTTCAATTTGGAATGTTATACATAGATCATCCATGCATATCATGATTTATTGCATTTCTATTCCACAATCTAGAAATCCTAAGCAACTCAAGGACCCACGGAGAGAGTTGGGGATTTTCCGGTTTTCATATTTGATTTTTTTATCAAATAATGAAACGAGGATTTTGATTTTAATAATTTTTCTCTCCGAGAAATATTTCATATTAAATCAAATGAGTGGAGATAATATGACTTCTCTAAAATAATTGAAATATTGGAGGAAAAATATTAAAATCATTTATTGGATTTTATTTGGTTTTATTCGGATTTTATTTGCATTAGAAAAATTACACGTTTTCAAAATTTCATTTTAGGGCCAAGAAAATGTTCAACTCGTCCTAAATATTTTATTTAGACAGTGAAAATTTGTTTTGGCATTTTTAGGTTTTTATTTATTATATTTTTCTAGGATTTTATTTCGGTCGGCGAAGTTTTTTTTTAAAAAAAAGGGTTCCCGCGCCGCTGCCCGCGCCAGGCCGCCGCCGCCACCGCCACTCAGACTGGAGTCCGAGTTGGACTCCGCCTCCGCCGCGCCTTGCCCCCTCCTCCAAGTCGCTGCCCCACCCCCTTTATATACGCCACCACCCCGCCCCAACACCACACCACCACCGCAGCCGCCCGCGCCACGCCAAGCCGCCGCTGCCGCTTGCCGTCGCCGCCGCCGCCTGCCGCCGCCGCAGCTCGCGCCGCCGCCCCGCAAGCCGCTGCCCGATGCTGCCTCACCTCGCCGGACCTCTCGCCGGAGGTAGCCGCCGCGCCCCGCCACCGGGTTTTTTTATAAAGACCGTTCGGTTTTTTTAAAAACCCTAGACCCGTTTTTTTCGGATTCGCCGGTTTTTTCTCGGTTCTTCTAGTTAGCGGACGTTCGTCCGAACGTTCGTTTTAACGAATGGTTCCTCGCCCGTTAGTTACAACTAACGAACACTCATTTGTTAGTCTGTTCGTGAGTTTTCTTTTATCGGATTTATTCCGCGATTTTCTCTGATCGCGATTTCTGATCCGATCTTAGATTCTGTTTATCTTTTCGCTCGTTTATCAGAATCAGGCGATTCAAGCGCCTAGAGTTTCGTCCCAAAACCCTCTTTCCGTTTAACCAACTCAAACAAATTTTTGCTACTGTAAAATTTGACCTAAGTTCAAATTAGTAAACGAAGTGGTTTTCTTTCGCCGTTTGACTTTCGTTGCTTCATTTGATTTGATTCTTTTTGCGTACCGGAGTTCTTAAGTTGAACTTTCTGGTCAACCTCTCTTATTTGAGTTTTGCTTGTGCATCTTTGCTTGTTACTTATGTATGTTATTGTTTGCTTGCGATAGAATTCCCGGAGTGCGAAGCGTGTTACTACGAGTCTCTAGGATTCGCGGATCGTCAGCAAGGCAAGTAACACTTTGATCATATCCCATTATTACCCAGTTTTTATGCATTAGTTCCAATCCTCAAACATTGCATGATTAGGATGTCATTAACTTGTGGGTTGGGAAGTAGTTGCTGAGGTAGAACCTATTGCCCTGTTATATTCAAACCCTTGGGAGTTACTTCTACGTATTGCTTATATTGCTATGCTATGCTCGTAGACGTGGTTTGGGTTTGAGTGAAATTCATGTCAGATGTGAGATTGTTAATTAATGGTTCAACTTAAGGTGGCAACTTAATCAAACAACTGGGTGGATTGAGGCACCTGGGGAACCCAGTGTTGTCTGTATTTTTTTTGGAAATCCCGGGGTACCCGTGTGATCTTCCTATGGACCGCCACCCAGGCTCAAAGGGAACTGAGATGATTCATGCTAGAAACTTCCGTGTGCAGCCACAAGCTATTATGGGCTCTAGCATAGTTGAGTAAGTTACGTGAAGCTCTTGAAGAGGTAGATCAGCAGGTAGTGGGTTTTGTAGGTTTGGTATGGTCTACCCGGAGTAGAGAGTTAACGTTTCTGAAAGACTGTGTCTCGGTCATCCGTTTCTCAAACACCATGTAGTGCGAGAAATCCAACGGAGGCGATCGAGTCTTGTGGGGAAAAGTGCGCAAACCTCTGCAGAGTGTACAATCTAATCATGGTTAGCCGTGTCCCCGGTTATGGACAATTCTTGAGTATCTAGTACTTGGGTTATCACATGTATCTCACCATGTTTAATTAATATTGTTGGGTTATTAATCACTTTAATTGGGATTGAGTTGGGGGTACCTTCTCAATGATGTTTCAACCACCATGATAGTTAAATAAAAATCTATTCCTTTGTTGTAGGGAAAATTTGGCTTTTCGCAAAAACTATAACCATACAGCTTTCCACCAGCCATATATGCATGTAGTGATGGCATTATTCTGTTTCTGCTCTACTGTGTTACTTTGCCAGCATATTCCATGTGCTGACCTGTTTTCGGGCTGTAACGTATTATTTTGCAGAATTTTCAGACGAGGAGTAAGGTTCGCTAGGTTGTTGTTGTGCAGCTCAGCTATGCCGTTGGAGTTGATGGACTCACCTTATCTTCCAAGCCTTCCGATGTTATCATATTAGATGGCCTTAAGCCATATTCTTGTAATAAGTTCTCTTTGGAGACATGCGATGTAATAAGTGTGTGATTGCTACTCTGTTATAAATCCTTCGAGTACTGTGTGTGTCAGCATTACCGATCCAGGGATGACACGGAAGCACAAAGACTTGACCATCTGAGGTCGGGTCGCTACAAGATGGTATCAGAGCACACGCTGAGTGTAGGACACGACCACTAAGATAAACCCTAAGTCAAACTTCTCTTCTCATTTCTGACTCCTCTCCATTTTCTACTCTTTAGGATGACAGAGATGAAGAACAAGTTTGCACAACCGGATGAAGACACACCTTTTGGACGCCACTTGAAGGAAGTCACTAGGTACTTGAACATTGGAATACCAAGCTTCACCGGGACGTACAACACCACTTTACCAGAAGAAGAGCGCTGGATGATTCAAGTACAAGTTCCAGGAAGAACGTTCTCGACAACTTCTAAACCCATAGAAATTTCCTTCGACGCACCAACCTGGAGTTTAGGAAAGAGTATGGCAGCTCACATCACCATGGGACGCATTGGAGAAGTTTACAACAGGGAGCTTAAGGACACTATCTACCAAATATGTGGGCGCCGAGATGAGCAATGGGTAGTGATCAGCACCAAGAAGGATAAATCCATTGCAGCTTTCATTCAGGAGTTAAACCAGCACATTCGACGTCAGGAGAACCAGATGTGCGCTGACATGAGGGACCTGAAGAAGGCGAAGACTAGGATCATCGAGCTGGAGGAAGAACTCAAGTTTACCCACGATGGATATGAGGAGGAAATCAAGACCCTACTGGAGAAGAATGACGACCTAGTGAAGAAGATCGGAGTATTCATGGGAGGACCAGCACCGGGAGTAGAAGACGACGATTCCACTTGCCCGGACAACTACATCATCATCGACGACACCGACTCCGACCCTAGTGATGATGACTTTGAAGACGAAGCTGGAGCAGACATCATGGAGTCTTCCACCGATCAAAACTTCTAGATGACTACCATATATCACTAGTATTCCCCCATGTATTTAGTAGTAGTTGAGCACTTGTGCGATAGTTCTAGACCGTTTGTATGCCCTTGCTTGATTGATTGAGTGAAATGATTGTGTTTGTCTCATGTGCATATGGGTAGTGCCTTCTCATTAGACCCCTTTTCTATTCTAATCTCTTCCATCTAAACCCATCAGATGCCTCCGAGACGTGACACCGATTTTGCCTTCCCGCCGGAGCTCACTCAGTTGATCCAGTAGCAGAATGCCTTGATGCAATTGCTAGTTCAGAACCAGGGCAACAACAACAACAACCCACCGCCAGTGGACAACCTAGCCCGTTTTCTAAGGTTACAGCCGCCGGTATTTTCCAGTAGCACCGAGCCTATAGTTGCTGATGATTGGCTACGCCGTATTGGAAGGGAGTTGACCACCGCAGGTTGCACAGATGCTGAGAGGGTCCGCTTTGCCGCACATCAATTGGATGGACCAGCAGCCTCATGGTGGGAAAATTACACAACCACTTTTCCTATAGCCAACGTCACTTGGGACCAGTTTCAGCAAGCTTTCCGCACCACCCATGTCTCAACTGGAGCTATGCAGATGAAGAAGCGGGAGTTCCGCAACCTACGCCAGGGGAACCGTACTGTGGCTCAGTACGTGGATGAGTTTAGCAAGTTATCATGCTATGCCCCTGATGATGTGGCCACAGATGCCGCGAAGCAGGAGAAGTTTATGGAAGGGCTGAATGATGAGATGAGCATGCAGTTGATGGTAGCAACCTTCAACAACTACCAGGAGTTGGTAGATAAGGCTCTTATGATTGAAGGGAAACAGCAGCAGATTGAGAGCCGCAAGAGAAAGTATGGACAAGGGAAGTATAACTCAGGAGCTCAGCAGAAGCCTCGCCTAACCCCGAACTCGGGAGGACTTGTTCACAACCATGGAGGTCACAATCACACTGGATGAGGATCACATAACCACAGTGGTGCTAAGAATGGGAATGGGAACGGAGCTAACAACAATCAGAACCGCTCCAACCCGTCCACTCCCGCCAAAAGAGACTTAAGTCAGGTTACCTGTTTTAAGTGCGGGAAGACAGGGCACTATGCTAATGATTGCCCCGAAGGAAGGAATGGAAACGGAAATGGAAGCGCTGGGAAGAAGCCCAATCCATTCAACAAAGGACAAGTGAACCACGTTAACATGGAGGAGGTTGAAGAGCAGCCGGACGCGGTAATAGGTAAGTTTTTGGTTAAGTCATTTACCGCTCTTGTTCTTTTCGATACTGGTGCATCGCATTCATACATATCAAGGGGATTCGTGGATAAGTTTAAACTACCAACCCAAACCCTTAGGACCCCTCTTTTAGTGAGTTCACCCGGAGCAGAATATGTGGCTAGCCGATGGTGTGATCAGATACCCTTAACCATTGGCACACATGTGTTTCCGTCCGACCTAATTATCTTGGAGTCGCAAGGATTGGATGTGATATTGGGTATGGACTGGATGTCAAAGTATGGAGGAAGCATTGACTGTGCGAGTAAGTTGATTTATCTCACTACCCTGGAGGGAAAAAGGATTAAGTATGTGTCTAGGCATGTGCCAAAAAGGAGCCAAGTGAATGCCTTTACGGGAGTTGTTCAGGAGGAAGTGCCGGTAGTAAAGGATTACCCAGATGTTTTCCCAGAGGAGTTACCAGGCATGCCACCGGACAGAGATATTGAGTTTTTGATAGAGCTGTTACCAGGAACAGGACCAATATCCAAGAGACCCTATCGGATGCCCGCAAATGATCTGGAAGAAATTAAGAAACAGATCAAGGAGTTATTGGAGAAAGGATACATCCGAAGAAGTTCATCACCTTGGGGAGCCCCAGTACTTTTGGTTGAGAAGAAGGATAAATCCCTAAGGATGGTTGTTGATTATCGAGCCTTGAATGAAGTGACGATAAAGAACAAGTACCCACTACCGATGATCAACGATCTGTTTGATCAGTTGCAAGGAGCTAAAGTGTTCTCAAAGATCGATTTACGATCAGGGTATCATCAGTTGAAGATACGAGAGAAGGACATACCAAAGACGGCGTTCACAACGCGATATGGATTATACGAGTACACGGTCATGTCGTTTGGACTGACTAACGCCCCTGCCTATTTCATGAGCATGATGAACAAGGTGTTCATGGAGTATTTGGACAAGTTTGTTGTGGTGTTTATTGATGATATCATGGTATACTCGAAGAACGAGGAGGAGCACAAAGAGCATTTGCGTTTAGTTCTCGAGAAGCTCAGGGAACACCAGTTGTATGCTAAGTTTAGCAAATGCGAGTTTTGGCTGAAGGAAGTCGGATTCCTTGGACATGTTATATCAGGAGAAGGTATAGCAGTAGACCCCAGCAAGGTTCAGTCAGTCACTGAATGGTTGGCACCCACCTCAGTTAGCGAGATCCGCAGTTTTCTTGGACTCGCAGGATACTACCGGAGATTCATTGAGAATTTTTCCAAGATTGCAAAACCAATGACTGAACTGTTGAAGAAGGATACCAAGTTTAAATGGACAGAAGATTGTGAAGCAAGTTTCCAGGAGTTGAAGAAACGTTTGACTACAGCCCCAGTGCTAGTACTGCCAGATATACATAAGGAGTACCAAGTGTATTGCGACGCCTCTCGCTTAGGACTTGGATGTGTGCTTATGCAGGACGGAAGAGTTGTTTCGTATGCCTCACGACAACTAAAACCTCATGAGTTGAATTATGCTACACATGATTTGGAGCTAGCAGCCGTAGTGCATGCGTTGAAGACTTGGAGACATTACCTTATTGGAAACCGTTGTGATGTGTACACGGATCACAAGAGTTTGAAGTACATCTTCACCCAGAAGGAGCTGAACCTTAGGCAGAGGAGATGGTTGGAGCTTATAAAGGATTATGACATGAAGCTACACTATCATCCAGGAAAGGCCAATGTCGTAGCAGACGCATTGAGTCGGAAGAGTTATGCTAATATCCTTGAAAGTAAAGGACTGCCGAAGGAATTAGCAAAGGACATCATGGAACTTCGATTAGAGATTGTACCTAGAAGGTTCATTGCCACAATGGAGGTTCAGTCGACATTGCTGGACAAGATTCGGGAAGCTCAGAAAGATGATAAAGAGATTGCCGAGATAAAGGAGAATATGGGCAAAGGAAAGGCCAAAGGTTTTCGTGAAGATGAGCACGATACCCTATGGTTTGAGGACCGAGTTTATGTGCCCAACAACGAGGAGATTAGGAAGTTAATACTTCAAGAGGCCCATGACTCACCATACTCGATACACCTCGGAAACACCAAGATGTATTTGGATTTGAAGGAACGTTTCTGGTGGACTGGTATGAAGAAGGATATTGCCGAGTATGTAGCCGTATGTGATGTATGTCAGAGAGTTAAGGCAGAACATCAGAAGCCAGCAGGACGGTTACAGCCTATGCCGATACCCGAATGGAAGTGGGATAAACTTGGCATGGACTTTATCACCGGATTACCCAGGACTAAAGCAGGATATGATTCCATATGGGTAGTAGTTGATCGTTTGACCAAAGTAGCTCACTTCATCCGAGTGAAAACCACCTATACAAGTGCAAAGTTGGCCAAGATCTATATGTCCAGGATCGTATGTCTGCATGGAGTTCCGAGGACCATCGTATCAGATCGAGGAACACAGTTTACCTCAAAGTTTTGGCATCAGTTACACCAGACTCTGGGAACGAGATCGGAGTTCAGTATAACGTTTCACCTGCAGACAGATGGACAGACTAAGAGAGTCAATCAAATTTTGGTGGACATGTTGAGATCCTGTGCGCTAGATTATGGATCTAGTTGGGATGACAATTTGTTGTATGCAGAGTTCTCATACAACAATAGCTACCAAGCCAGTTTGAAGATGGCACCGTTTGAAGCCCTGTATGGACACAGGTGCAGAACACCGTTGATGTGGGATGAGGTAGGAGACGACAGTTGTTTGGACCAGACTTGATTAAAGAATCTGAGGAGAAGGTAAAATTGATCCGAGATCGACTGAAGATTGCTCAGTCCAGGCAGAAGAGTTATGCAGACTCAAACGCAAGGAGGTAACCTACGAAATTGGAGATAGAGCATATCTGAGTATCGCCCTTGCGAGGAGTGAAACGTTTTGGAGTTAAAGGAAAGTTAGCCCCGAGATTTGTAGGACCGTATCGCATTTTGGAACGGATGGGAGAAGTTGACTACAAGTTGGAGTTACCTGAGGGATTGGCAGGAGTCCACGATGTGTTCCACGTTTCACAGCTGAAGAAGTGTCATGCTGAGATGGCTGATATACCATTAAGAGATACAGTACCCTTGGAGGCGATTCACTTGGGCAGTGATTTGACTTACGAGGAGAAGCCAGTTAAGATTCTTGAGTTTGCCAGCAGAGTCACCCGCAGTAAGGTTATCAAGTTTTGCAAAGTTCAGTGGAGCCACCATACCGAGGATGAAGCTACCAGGGAATGAGAGGATGATCTCCGCAAGGACCACCCATACCTATTTTCTAGCCAACCCGAATCTCAAGGGCAAGATTCATCTTAAGGGGGGTAGGTTTGTAACATCCCAAATTTTCAATTTGGAATGTTATACATAGATCATCCATGCATATCATGATTTATTGCATTTCCATTCCGCAATCCTCGAAATCCTAAGCAACTCAAGGACCCACGGAGAGAGTTGGGAGTTTTCCGGTTTTCATATTTGATTTTTTATCAAATAATGAAACGAGGATTTTGATTTTAATAATTTTTCTCTCCGAGAAATATTTCATATTAAATCAAATGAGTGGAGATAATATGACTTCTCCAAAATAATTAAAATATTGGAGGAAAAATATTAAAATCATTTATTGGATTTTATTTGGTTTTATTCGGATTTTATTTGCATTAGAAAAATTGCACGTTTTCAACATTTCATTTTAGGGCCAAGAAAATGTTCCACTCGTCCTAAATATTTTATTTAGATGGTGAAATTTTGTTTTGGCATTTTTAGGTTTTTATTTATTTTATTTTTCTAGGATTTTATTTCGGTCGGCGAAGTTTTTTTTTTAAAAAAGGGTTCCCGCGCCAGGCCGCCACCGCCACTCGGACCGGAGTCCGAGTTGGACTCCGCCTCCGCCGTGCCTTGCCCCCTCCTCCAAGTCGCTGCCCCACCCCCTTTATATACGCCGGCACCCCGCCCCAACACCACACCACCACCGCCGCCGCCCGCGCCACGCCAAGCCGCCGCCGCCGCCTGTCGCCGCCGCAGCTCGCGCCGCCGCCCCGCAAGCCGCTGCCTGCCACTGCCTCGCCTCGCCGGACCTCTCGTCGGAGGTAGCCACCGCGCCCCGCCGCCGGTTTTTTTATAAAGACCGTTCGGTTTTTTTAGAAACCCTAGATCCGTTTTTTCGGATTTGCCAGTTTTTTTCTCGGTTCTTCTAGTTAGCGGACGTTCGTCCGAATGTTCATTTTAACGAACTGTTCCTCGCCTGTTAGTTACAACTAACGAACGCTCGTTCATTAGTCTGTTCGTGAGTTTTCTTTTATTGGATTTATTCTGCGATTTTCTCTGATCGCGATTTCTGATCCGATCTTAGATTCTGTTTATCTTTTCGCTCGTTTATCGGAATCAGGCGATTCAAGCACTTAGAGTTTCATCCCAAAACCCTATTTCCGTTTAACCAACTCAAACAAGTTTTTGCTACTGTAAAATTTGACCTAAGTTCAAATTAGTAAACTAAGTGGTTTTCTTTCGCCGTTTGACTTTTGTTGCTTCGTTTGATTTGATTCTTTTTGCGTACCGGAGTTCTTAAGTTGAACTTTCTGGTCAACCTCTCTTATTTGAGTTTTGCTTGTGCATCGTTGCTTGTTACTTATGTATGTTATTGTTTGCTTGCGATAGAATTCCCGGAGTGTGAAGTGTGTTACTACGAGTCTCTAGGATTCGTGGACCCTCAGCAAGGCAAGTAACACTTTGATCATATCCCATTATTACCTAGTTTTTATGCATTAGTTCCAATCCTCAAACATTGCATGATTAGGATGTCATTAACTTGTGGGTTGGGAAGTAGTTGCTGAGGTAGAACCTATTGCCCTGTTATATTCAAACCCTTGGGAGTTACTTCTACGTTTGCTTATATTGCTATGCTATGCTCGTAGACGGGGTTTGGGTTTGAGTGAAATTCATGACAGATGTGAGATTGTTAATTAATGGTTCAACTTAAGGTGGCAACTTAATCAAACAACTGGATGGATTGAGGCACCTGGGGAACCCAATGTTGTTTGTATTATTTTTGGAAATCCCGTGGTACCCGTGTGATCTTCCTATGGACCGCCACCCAGGCTCAAAGGGAACTGAGATGATTCATGCTAGAAACTTCTGTGTGCAGCCACAAGCTATTATGGGCTCTAGCATAGTTGAGTAAGTTACGTGAAGCTCTTGAAGAAGTAGATCAGCAGGTAGTGGGTTTTGTAGGTTTGGTATGGTCTACCCGGAGTAGAGAGTTAATGTTTCTGAAAGACTGTGTCTCGGTCATCCGTTTCTCAAACACCATGTAGTGCGAGAAATCCAACGGAGGCGATCGAGTCTTGTGGGGAAAAGTGCGAAAACCTCTGCAGAGTGTACAATCTAATCATGGTTAGCCATGTCCCCGGTTATGGACAATTCTTGAGTATCTAGTACTTGGGTTATCACATGTATCTCACCATGTTTAATTAATACTGTTGGGTTATTAATCACTTTAATTGGGATTGAGTTGGGGGTACCTTCTCAATGATGTTTCAACCACCATGATAGTTAAATAAAAATCTATTCCTTTGTTGTAGGAAAAAATTGGCTTTTCGCAAAAACTATAACCATACAGCTTTCCACCAGCCATATATGCATGTAGTGATAGCATTATTCTGTTTCTGCTCTACTGTGTTACTTTGCCAGCATATTCCATGTGATGACCCGTTTTCGGGCAGCAACGTATTATGTTGCAGACTTTTCAGACAAGGAGCAAGGTTCGTTAGGTCATTGCCGTGCAGCTCAGCTATGTCGTTGGAGTTGATGGACTCACCTTATCTTCCAAGCCTTCCGCTGTTATCGTATTAGATGGCCTTAAGCCATATTCTTGTAATAAGTTCTCTTTGGAGACATTCGATGTAATAAGTGTGTGATTGCTGCTCTGTTATAAATCCTTCGAGTATTGTGTGTGTCACCATTACCGATCCAGGGATGACATTGAAGCACAGAGACTTGACCATCTGAGGTTGGGTCGCTACAGATTAGGATTAACTAATTAAGTTTATTTTTAAAAACGTTTATTAGACTAATTAACAGAGGGGGTCCATATGTCAGTGTTGGGGCTGCCCAGTCAGCACACTGACTGGGTCAACCCAGTCAACGGGGATCAGCGGGGCCACTAGGCAGCGACCCTGAGGCGGGCCCCAGGTGTGCCACGTCGGCGGCGCCGGGGTCTCGTTGCCGGCGACCAAAATAGTGGCGGGGTCACCGGAATCGCGCTACAGGGGGGCCGTTTCAAGCGTGGTCGGGCTCGTTCGGACGCGGGAGGAGCGGCGCATCCAACTGTGGCCTTAGCTCGGGCAGGGGCGGGCTGCAACGACGACGGCGTGAGGCTGGGCGGTCGTCGGAGTTCGGCCGCTTTCGGGTTTGGCGCTACGGGGCACCAAAACGCGCGCGGTTTGCGGCTACAGCTGGCGATGCGGCGCATCCGATGGAGCAAGCAGCAGGGGCGGGGATGGCCGGAGTGGCGCCGGCGACAAGCCGTGGCGGCGGTGGTGTTCGGGTGGAAGTGGATTAGCAGTAGCAGTGCACAAACGGGCGACGCAAAGGGGGTAGCGAGGTCCTACGCGCGCAGGCGAGCTAAACGGGCACTGGCGCAGGACCATTTGGTTGCCGGAAGCTCGTCGGCGATGAGCTCCCACAGTGATGGGCTCGGGCACGTAGGAGACGGCAACTACGGGTACGTTGGGGCGAGGGGAAGAGAGCGGGGAGGAAGGAGAGCTCACCGCGGAGCACAAGGAGGCTCGGTAGTGGTCTAGGAGCTACAGGGGCGGCAGAGTTCGTCGGTGCCGGGGAGGAAGACGAAGGCGTTCCAATGCTGCAGCACCTCCGAGCTCCAGTTGAGGCCACCAGTCGAAGGAGTCGACCCCGGCGGAGCTCACCAACAGGGTCAGCGGGCGCGGGGCCGCCGGTGGCCGCGACAACGACAGAGGACGGCGGCGACCGCGCTCGGTTGTTGATGGGGAACGAGGGGGAGAGCGAGGAGCGGACAAGTGGGGAGGCAGGAGGAAGTGGGAGAGGGGATCGAGGGGACGCGGCGTCGGCGTCCTTATCCCCTCCGGGGCCTGTACCAGCGCGGGACGGCAAGGTGGTTGGACGGTGACGAGCTGGAGCCCCTCCCCTTGGTCGGTCGAACAGGGAGGGAGGGAGACGACCCAGGGGGGTTGGGCCGGTCGGTTGAGGTAGGTGGGTCGGTCAGCTGGCCGACTGGGCCTGCCAAGCGGCTAAGGCCCACATAGAGAGGGTGGGTTCCTCTTCTTTTCTTTTTTTTAAATCTTTTATTATTATTTTACTAAAAGAATAGCTTACTATTTTGCAATTATTCCGAGCACCATATGACTCTTTTAAAATGTGCCACATGCCACAATAAATACTTTGCAATATTGTGAAGTTGCACAAAATTGTTTGAGCATTTGGAAAAGTTTATGAAATTTTAGAAATTGAAAAAGGCAATTTAATTGTTGTTGGACCACTCAAATAACTTCCAGGAGCAATTTTGAAATCTAACAGAGGTAGGTTTCATCATGACAAATACTTAGAGAATATTTGCCATAGCGTGAACTATTGCTCATTTGAAGATGCAAATAATTGGCTTGCAATTTGAATTGAATTGGACTTGATTTTTGGACAAGTGGCATTTTGGCTTAGGGAAGCATGATGACAAGGCATTATTAGGGGGGCTTACTGTAGCATGATACTGGGGGTGTTACAATTATCCTCATTGCTGCACAGAAGAATTATGTCCTTGATGCACCGCTAGGTGACAGACCTATTGCAGGAGCAGATGCAGACGTTATGAACGTTTGACAAGCTCGGTATGATGACTACTTGATAGTTTAGCGCACCATGCTTTACGGCTTAGAACCGGGATTTCAAAACGTTTTGAACGCAAAGGAGCATATGAGATGTTCCAAGAACTGAAATTGGTATTTCAGACTCATGCTCGTGTCAAGAGGTATAAGACCTCTCACAAAGTACTTTGCCTACAAAATGGAGGAGAATAGCTCAGCTAGTGAGCATGTGCTCATAATGTTTGGGTACTACAATCACTTGAATCAAGTGAGAGTTAATCTTCCAAAGAAGATAGTGATTGAAAAAGTTCTCTAGTCACTATCACCAAGTTACTGGAACTTTGTGATGAACTATAATATGCAAGGGATAACGAAAACGATTCTCGAGCTCTTCACGATGCTGAAATCGGCGGAGGTAGAAATAAAGAAAAGCATCAAGTTTTGATGGTTGACAAGACCACTAGTTTCAAGTAAAAGGGCAAGGGAAAGAAAGGGAACTTCAAGAAGAATGGCAAGCAAGTTGCCACTCCCGTGAAGAAACCCAAAGCTAGACCTAAGCCTGAAACTGAGTGCTTCTACTGCAAAGGGAATGGTCACTAGAAGCAGAACTACCCCAAATACTTGGCGGATAAGAAGGATGGCAAAGTGAACAAAGGTATTACTACTAGGGAAAAGCCTAGTAGTAGTGTGGGTTTAATGCCTATTAGTAGCGCGGGGAACCGTGCTACTAGTAAGGCGCTACAGCTATTACTTAGCAGTAGCACGTGAGGCACACGCTACTGCTAAGACATATAGCCGCAGCGCGTGTTTACTCCAACGCTACTGCTAATCTAACTAGTAGTAGCGTGTTTCCTGTCCATCGCTACTAGTATTATTTTTTCATTTTTTTTATTTTTAGTGTATTTATACGCCGTTATACAAATTTTGGTATAATACCAATTATGAGGTCGTTATATCAATATGTCCATAACAGTGTGTCAAATGAAGGTGGATTAGGTTCAAGTGGAGGCAACATGTGGTGCATGTCAAAAGTATACTACTAATCCAAACTTGATCTAGTTTGGACTAGTAGTACTTTCGATGTGCACCACATGTTGCCTCCACTTGAATCTAATCCGCCAACACAAGCTATTTAATCATCATCATAGTCATTACCACCAACAGTAGCTATTTAATCATCATATCATAGTGTAGCACACATCATCATCTTCAAACTCATTCTAGCTAGCTAATCACCACCAACACTAGATGCGGTAGCTATCTAATCACCACCAACACTAGCTAATAATAATCATCATAGTCATTACCACCAACACTAGCTAATAATAATCATCATAGTCATTACCACCAACACTAGCTATTTGATCATCATAACTCATTTCTAGCTAGCTAATCACTCTTGTTGCTCTCTCTCACGTAAAATAGCATAAAACATGTGTGTCACTCCTGCTTCATCATGTTGGAGCATGCAGATGAACTTGTCTCATAATCATGGGTTGCGCTTTTGATTGCTGCCCCCTAGTACTTCTCTGCGATCGTTCACAATTTTGCTCCAGTCTTTCACTATTAAGCATTCCTCGCTTTTAGAAATCCTGAATGCACTAAAGTGCATTGTAGGATGTCTTGGCCGTAAGCTAACCATTCTCATGCGACATTTAGTCTCGATCCAATGAGGCACAACATTCATCGGGAGTCCCTGTTGAAGAACATCGTATAGAAACATACTTAGAAATGAAGTTTAGCTTAAAAATAATGTATGCAAAAGATGCACTGAGGACAAATAGTAAACATTTTACCATCTTTCCTAAATAGATGTGACCGTAGTTCAATAACGAAAATGAATCAACACTCCAGCAAAACATAGGCCACTAGGAGGTGTAACCTGCAAACATGACCGGCCACTTGGGCAAGCACATATCCTATTTGAGCAACACAAGATATACATTTCAAAATATCTTATAGGACTCATATTGGCATGAGCATTCAATAAGCAAAACCAAAACGTAAAATAAATAAGTATTCAAATTAGCATGCATTCAATAAGCAAAAGTAAATCATCTCATGCGTTCGTACATCGTCGAATATTATCACTAATACATCCCGAATAGTATCATACATATATCACTAATACAACTAAAACCCTATCGCATGACGGGTATCGGCGCGGGCAGTGGACACCCAAAGAGAAGGAACCATCACAGGATCATAGCTCCAGTGAGATCCCTGGAGAACCTGCCAGGTATTGGAGAACATGTGCTCCAACGCAAACAAGTAGCGACGGACGTGCGCGTCCTCCTCACTGACACAATGACGTACCACCTCCGCGGGGTCCTCAAGCCTTTGCACCATCACTGGCCCACGCGACCGCCACCAAAGAAGGTTCGGGTCAACGATGGGCTGGCTCCTCACCAAGCTGCGCCCCCCGGTAGGTAGCGCCTCCCAATACCAGCCCAGCGGGGCCCAGTCCCGGACATGGCCCATCTGGTCAAGCAGGTGTCCTCCGCCGAGTCGATGATGAGGATGCGGGATAGGCATCGTCGACGTCGATGCGGAAAAAATTGCTTTAACTAAAAAATAACAACAAATGTGACAAGTTCAACTAGTTCTATTAATTCAACTAGTTCTTACTTGTAGCGACCCGACCCGAATGGATCAAGTCTCTATGCTTAAGTGTCATCCCTGGATCGGTATGCTAACACACACAGTACTCGAGGATTTAAAACAGAGGTAAATCACATGTGTAAAGTAACGTAAATACTATTACCTCAATCCAAAATAGCGGAAGTAACAAGGTTGTGGATTCCCATCAACACCAACGGCAAAGTTGAGTGTAGAAATTGTAACCCTAACGTATCACTTACTCGTCGTAATATAATCCTGCAACATGAGACGTTGCAGCCACAAAGGGTCAGTACATTGAATGTATTGGCAAATTCACACCATAGGGAATGATGAACAATGGCTATCACTACATGCATATATGGCTGGTGGAAAAGTTCTATGGTTAAAAGGTTTTTGCGAAAAAGCCAATTTTTCCCTACTACAAAGGAATAAATTTTATTTAACTATCATGGTGGTTGTTAAACATTGAGAATGGTTGACAGCATTCTCAATCCCAATTAAGCATCATCATTAAAACCCAACAAAATTAATTTAGAGTAACATGTTGAGATCAACAGGATAATCCAAGTACCATAGACTCAAGATGTCCATAACCGGGGACATGGCTAATCATGATTAGTTTATACACTCTACAGAGGTTTGCACACTTTTCCCCACAAGACTCGATCTCCTCCGTTGGATTTCTCGCACTACATGGTGTTTGAGAAACGGATGACCGAGACATAGTCTTTCAGAAGCGTTTGCACCTTACGATGGGTAGACCGTACCACCTACAACCCCTACATCTGCTAGTCTACCACTGTAAGAGTTCACACGACTTAATCAACTATGCTAGAGCCCATAATAGCTTGTGGCTGCACAAGGAAGTTTCTAGCATGAATAATCGTATGATCCCTTTGAGCCTGGGTGGCGGACCGTAGGATGATCACACGGTATATCCTCGGGATCTCCTAGGACAACACTGGTATTTCCCCAGGTGTCCAGGCAAGTCCACTGGTATATCCCCAGGGTGCCCCTAGCAATCCACCCAGATGTGTATTAAAGTTGCCACCTTAAGTTGAACCATTAATTAACAATCTCACATCTGTCATGAAATACTCTCAAACCCAATCCACGTCTACGATCATAGCATGGCAACGTAAGCATAACATAATAGTAACTCCCAAGGTTTGAATGCAGGGCAATAGGTTCCTACCTCATCAACTACTTCCCAATACCCACATGTTATCAATCCTACTCATGCAATGTTTGAGGGTGAAACTAATGCATAAAAACTGGGTATGAAAGGGGATATGATCAAAGTGTGAACTTGCCTGCAATGTTGGTGAACATGATTCGCACTCAAAACTCTTGATAGCTCTACTCGTCACACTCCGGTCAATCTATCGTAAGCAAGCAATAGTAACCACACATAAGCAATCACTCAAAAGATCGGAAAAAACGAAGAAAACAATTCAGAAAACATCTAAACCAAGCAAATAACTCTTGCAACATAAAACAATTTCTAACAGTACCAAAATTATATGAATTTGGCCTTATTAGAATGTTTAGGTCAAGAGCTTCGATTTGCAAAAAGAATCAACTCAAACGGAGCTACGGAACTCAAGTTATGATCAAACGAAGTTTGAATTCAAATCAGATCTAATTCAAATTTTAAACTTTTCAAAAACATGTTTGAGTTGGATTACTGGATAGAGGGGATCATAACGAAGAAGTGGGCGTTGGTTTCATTGAATTTGGACTAATGAGTAAAAAGTAATGATCGATTGAACTACAGGGACTAATCTGTGAAGAAAATTATCACGAATAGGTCCCCGGCGTATTTAAACAGAAAAGGAAAAATCTAAATAGCGAACATTCTCTACCGAACACTACCGAACGAAAACTGTTCGCTATGAACCCTAACTAACGAATAGTTCACTGAATAACTAGACTTTAAAAAAACAGATCTAGTTTTTTTGTAGAAAACCGATCTAGGGTCTTTTTAAAAAAAATGAAAACCAAACTGGTGAACCGAGGCGGTCTATTACCGGTTCGGGGCGGCGGTGGCGGTGGTTTCCGGCGCGGCGGCGACGGTTGGCGGCGGGCTCCGGCGAAGCGCGGCAGCGGCGAGGCGAGCAAGCGGCGGCGTGACTTCGCGACGAGGGCGAGTGCGGCGAGGGGCGAGGGCAGCGCGGGGAGTGGCGCGGTGGCGCAGGCGAGCGGCTGCGACGGTCATGCGGCGCGGCGGCGGCGGCGGCGGCGGCGAGATGCGCACGGCGGTGGCAGCGGGATGCAGCGCGGGGAGGCGAGGAAAGAGAGGCGGGGCTCGGGGCCGCACTATATAAGGGGAGAAGAGGAGGTGGCGTGGAGGAGGGGTAAGGCGGCGGCGGCTTCCGTGAAGGCCATGGCGCGGCGGCGTGCTGGCTCGGGAGTCCCTCCCGAGCTCGAGGACGATGAGGAGGTGGGCTGGGCCGCGACCTGGGAGCTGGGCCGGCCCAGTCGGCGGGAATGGTTTCTTTTTTTTTGAAAAAAAACGTTTAATAGACAAAAGAAATAATAAAACGATAAGAAATAAAACCAAACTATAGGCATACAATATACCAAAATTTGCAGAAAAAGATTTTCTACAACATGGACATTTTTCTAGAGTCAAATAAAATACACACAAATTCAGATAATTCAAAAAGGGCTACTGGTCTAATAAAATCCAACAAAAAACATTTTAAAAAATATCAAAATGATTTCAAATTTATTTCTCTCCAATTTTCTGTTGTAGGGAATCATGTTACCCTAATTTCCATATATTTTATTTTTGGAGAAAAATAATTTGAATAAAACTCAAATAACTCCAAATTGAAAATAAATTCAAAAGAACTTTTGAATTTAATTCTTTGAAACTCCCAACTCATATTTCATATAATTTGAAGAAGTCATTTTATCTTCTCTCATGAAAATCATTGAGCTGCATGAAGTTTATGAATTGAAATATTTCCAAATGAAATTCAATTATTTTCAAATACCCTTTCATTTAATTTAAATGCAAGAAGTCATATCATCTTTGCTCAAGGGTTTTGTATTTGAAAATAATTTGAATTCAAGGAGATCAGAAAGCAAAAATGAAAGTTTGGGAAAGTCCTTTTATTCCCTCTCATTTAACTTTCAAAAAGTTTCGAATTCACTCACTTTCAGACAATCAATCAAACAATCAATCAAATCTATCTATTTATTATAACATTCCAAAATTTAGAATTTTGGGATGTTACAAACCGACCACCCTTAAAATGAATCTCGTCCTCGAGATTCGGAGAGGCTAGCAAGAATTAGGATAGGTTTGGGGTCTTCTCAAAATCCATCGATCATCACCGGGGTGTGGGGTGCTACCACCCTTAGAAACATTGTTACGGTCCCATCAATACTCATATACTCCATCCTTATTCTTGACAGGGCCGGTCTTCCCAGATCCTCGAGAAAATTCCTTCTCTGAGCTCTTCCGGTAGTGGCATAACCTTTTCCTCAGTTCTTCTGTCTTTCATCTAGGTAAGGTTATTCCGAGACTGGGTCTTCTTAGTGGACGGGTCTGGCGCCAATACGAATCAACTATCGACATCTCATGGTGGTCAACAATTTATGGTTTCTCCTGAAGGAAATGGGTCTGGGTTGATCCTCACCGTATAACCTACGGTTGGCAAAAAGCTGCCGTGTACAAGGGAAAAATTCTTATACCATTCTAAGGTTTAGCAAGGTTTAATATCGTCGTCTCTCTACTATAGGCAAGTCACTCAGATTTACCATCCCATATAGCAAGGTGAATAATAAGAGTAAGTCGGTATGGTGATCAATCCATCCCGCACCCAAATCATTACCCTGTATATGCTTTAGTGAATCTCGCATTCTAACACTCGGCCATCCTCACAAGCATTGCAGAATTTATCTTGTCGATGAACTAAGTTCGGAAAATTCCATGGATTCTGCAAGCCAAACAAACATCTATCATTCCTTCACAACTCTCAGGTTTTGCGTTACTCCTATAAGATTGTCTGTCGAAAAAGGTATATCCTCTTCCAGGGTTCTTCCTTCAGCAAGAATGTGCTTGCTTCTTGGCAGGTCCTGGGGCCTGTGGGTTATGGCCCATCTCATCACTTGTAGTCCTTGAACTTATCATCGGGCAACTGATCATTGTTCCAACTTCCTAGTATTCTTAAACCCATCCAATTGTACTGTCTTCCTTCCTTCTATTGGCACCAAACCAAGACATGAGTACTCTAACTTGTCATGGGGTTGCCATTGCTCCATATTACCAACATCATACCTCCTTTATATCCAATAGTACTTCATCTCTTCATCCTCGTGGGATATCCCACATACCGAGGTAAAAACTTATACTTATGAAGTCCATACTCTACTTCGTGGAACATCATTATCCTTTCCAGGGTCAAGCGTCCTTACAGGGGAATATTGGCCATCTCTGCATGGCACTTCTTCAACTGGGAAATGTGAAACACATCATGAACTCCTGACAGTCCTTCGGGTGACTCCAACTTGTTGGCCACTTCTCCCATACGCTCCAAAACTTGATAGGGTCCTACAAATCTCGGGGCTAACTTTCCCTTAACTCCAATTCGTTTAACTCCTCGCAGAGGGGACACATGAAGACATGCTCTATCTCCAATTTCATAGACTACCTCCTTGCGTTTTTTTAGTCCGCATAACTCTTCTGCCTGGACTGAGCTACCTCCAGTCTATCTTGAATCAACTTAACATTCTCTTCTGACTCCTTGATCACATTTGGTCCAAACAACTGACGGTCTCCAACTTCATCCCACATACTCTTGGGGCATCACACATATCGAGACAAAACTCGTATGCATTTTGTCCGAAATCCACTCAGTGGAGTATCCTTATCTTTTCCAGGGGTCAAGGGTTCTTACAGGGTACTACCACCCTTAAAATGCACAAATCTTCCATAAACCATATTTCTCATATCCTCAAAAATGGTCAAAATCCTTCTTCATAAAGTAATAACTCATAAAATCCATATCAGTACCAACGATGCTAACTTTATTCACTCTCAATTGATTACAATCTCTCGCTTTTCCATTACATGTCTCAACTCAACACCTCGATATAAAAGAAAATGTTCTCACTTCTACTACTCAATTTCCTTTTGTTGCAAACTCACTATCTAGCACAAGTCTCCTTCTCCTTGGGGCATTGTCTGGCAAAGTGCCCTGCTCCATTACAACTAAAACATATTACTTCTGACAAGTATTGAGGTTTCCTTTTTGGGCAATTATTGAGGTAGTGCCCTGACTCCTTGCACCTGTAACAGGTGATATGACTCAGGTCCTTCCAAGAATCCAATCTGCTTCTCTTCCTGGACCTTTCCATGCCAATCATGGCTTCTATTTCTTGTGGGTCATATTCTACTTCCTCTGTCGAGAATTCTACTAGATCCCCATTCAAACAATTTTGGGAGATGTGTCCTTCTTCTCCACATGAATAGCATGACTTGGTGCAGGGTTTAATTGGTTCTTCTTTGGGTGTGTCCCCCACCTTTTCCTTCATCAAAGTTTCTTCTAAAATTTCCATGAGGGCTCCTTTCATTACTTCTTTCTTCTGCTGGATGGTTCGTTGTACCATGGGGTAAATGTGACACTCAGCAGGATAGTGGGTAGTCCCTTCACACAAGAAACAAGTAATCTGCCTAATTGGTCATTCTTCAACTAGGTGACTTCCTTCACAATTAGGGCATTCATCCTTGTGTTCTTTATGGGTGTGTCCTATTTCTCCACATATCTTGCAGGCACAAGGTTTCTTCATATCCTTTCCATAAGGCTTCAACTTCTAGGACACAAGCCGAGACTTTGGCAGAGTCAACTTAAATTCTTTCCAAGTGGTTACTCCTTGCCATCCATTGATGGTTTGGTACATCCTTCACCAAGTAGCAGCACCTCTTTCAAATCACTGAAAAGCATGCTGGGTCATATCCTTTCCGACTATAGGGTTATTCTCCATGTGATACCCCATGTTCTGAATCCATCGGTCCGTCTCCAATTGACTCATCGGTCTAGAAAATACAAGCTCATCTCCATTCATCCTCTATTGGGTCCAAGGGTTTTGGGGTGAGATGAGAGAGAGGAAGAGGGATGCACAAAACAAACAATGGTTTTGAAAAGACAGATTTTATCTGTGGCTGTCGGAAAAACGTCAAACAAATGACAGCTCACAAACGTCGCATCTAACGTAGGTATATAACAGGGGTTTGGTCTTCTAAAGGTCAATAAATCTTCAATGTCTCCAACTCTTCAAGCCTTGTTCATGCCTCCAATGGCTTCTTCTGATCATGCTTGTCTTTCTCAAGTTCTTTTACCAGATCAACTCTATTGACGCGAAGTCTCTCGTGATGTCCTTTAATATTCTGGAGTTGCGTTCCAAACTTCTGGGTTTCAACATCCTTGGCATGAGCCATGGTCCTACTGTCCTTCAGTTCCTGACAAATCTCCGGTATCTCGAGGTTCTAGATCCTCCAGCTTGGCTACTCTCAGCTTTTGGTTCCTGAGTTCTTCACGGAATGCTTCCTTGTCTAATACGGCTTCATGGAGCTCCTCCTTAAACTTCTTGATGTACTACTCTAGATCCTGGTAATACACCGGCTAAGGTTAAAATTTCATCTTACTAATAGGTGCTCCATCAGCCTTCTTCCATCAAATCCATTTTGAAGAAATGCATCCTTAACTCAGCACGGTGACAATAGCATCAGCAGGCGATGACATCATGGATAATCGTGTTTCTGCTCTTGTCATTCCCATGAGCTATCATTCCATAGTTGTTATCTCCTGCCTTAGGGTTTTCTTAGACAAAACTTCGAGTCCTATGCTCCATGTTCCAGTCTTTCTCCAACACACCTGGATCTCGGGTATTGACAGCTTCCATAGTCTGCCAAGTTCCATAAGGGGTAGCCTTCCTAGGTCATACAAATCTGGGAATTCTTCAGAGCCTTCAAATTCTACTTGTCTTCGGTCTTCAACCGTTGTAGTTTCCATTATTCATATGCACGGAAAATACTCTTCATTCCGAAGTGGTCATAGTTGTCCGATATCTTGTACTTCTTGGAGTGGTCTCATCAGTCGAATCTTCGTGGGGTCAAAAGGGGAAAGGGGTATGGTCTCACTAAAAGGGAATATTTGAATAAGCTCAGAAGAGAAGAAAGGTAAAAGATCTTTTTGAAAGAAAGTTGTAGAGAAAAATCTTTGCTATGGGCTTGCCAGTTTCTAGGGTCACGTCCTACAGTTAACATGTGCTCTGATACCATCTTGTAGCGACCCGACCCGAATGGATCAAGTATCTGTGCTTAAGTGTCATCCCTGGATCGGTATGCTAACACACACAGTACTCGAGGATTTATAACAGAGGTAAATCACATGTGTAAAGTAACATAAATCCTATTACCTCAATCCAAAATAGCGGAAGTAACAAGGTTGTGGATTCCCATCAACACCAACGGCAAAGTTGAGTGTAGAAATTGTAACCCTAACGTATCACTTACTCGTCGTAAGATAATCCTGCAACATGAGACGTTGCAGCCACAAAGGGTCAGTACATTGAATGTACTGGCAAATTCACACCATAGGGAATGATGAACAATGGCTATCACTACATGCATATATGGCTGGTGGAAAAGTTCTATGGTTAAAAGGTTTTTGTGAAAAAGCCAATTTTTCCCTACTACAAAGGAATAAATTTTATTTAACTATCATGGTGGTTGTTAAACATTGAGAATGGTTGACAGCATTCTCAATCCCAATTAAGCATCATCATTAAAACCCAACAAAATTAATTTAGAGTAACATGTTGAGATCAACAGGATAATCCAAGTACCATAGACTCAAGATGTCCATAACCGGGGACATGGCTAATCATGATTAGTTTATACACTCTGCAGAGGTTTGCACACTTTTCCCCACAAGACTCGATCTCCTCCGTTGGATTTCTCGCACTACATGGTGTTTGAGAAACGGATGACCGGGACATAGTCTTTCAGAAGCGTTTGCACCTTACGATGGGTAGACCGTACCACCTACAACCCCTACATCTGCTAGTCTACCATTGTAAGAGTTCACACGACTTAATCAACTATGCTAGAGCCCATAATAGCTTGTGGCTGCACATGGAAGTTTCTAGCATGAATAATCGTATGATCCCTTTGAGCCTGGGTGGCGGACCGTAGGATGATCACACGGTATATCCTCGGGATCTCCTAGGACAACACTGGTATTTCCCCAAGTGTCCAGGCAAGTCCACTGGTATATCCCCAGGGCGCCCCTAGTAATCCACCCAGATGTGTATTAAAGTTGCCACATTAAGTTGAACCATTAATTAACAATCTCACATCTGTCATGAAATACTCTCAAACCCAATCCACGTCTACGAGCATAGCATGGCAAGGTAAGCATAATGTAATAGTAACTCCCAAGGTTTGAATGCAGGGTAATAGGTTCCTACCTCATCAACTACTTCCCAATACCCACATGTTATCAATCCTACTCATGCAATGTTTGAGGGTGAAACTAATGCATAAAAACTGGGTATGAAAGGGGATATGATCAAAGTGTGAACTTGCCTGCAATGTTGGTGAACATGATTCGGACTCAAAACTCTTGATAGCTCTACTCGTCACACTCCGGTCAATCTATCGTAAGCAAGCAATAGTAAACACACATAAGCAATAACTCAAAAGATCGGAAAGAACGAAGAAAACAATTCGGAAAACATCTAAACCAAGCAAATAACTCTTGCAACATAAAACAATTTCTAACAGTACCAAAATTATATGAATTTGGCCTTATTAGAATGTTTAGGTCAAGAGCTTCGATTTGCAAAAAGAATCAACTCAAACGGAGCTACGGAACTCAAGTTATGATCAAACAAAGTTTGAATTCAAATCTGATCTAATTCAAATTTTAAACTTTTCAAAAACAAGTTTGAGTTGGATCACTGGATAGAGGGGATCATAACGAAGAAGTGGGCATTGGTTTCGTTGGATTTGGACTAACGAGTAAAAAGTAATGATCGATTGAAGTACAGGGACTAATCTATGAAGAAAATTATCACGAATAGGTCCCCAGTGTATTTAAACAGAAAAGGAAAAATCTAAATAGCCAACATTCACTACCGAACACTACCGAACGAAAACCATTCGCTACGAACCCTAACTAACGAATAGTTCACTGAATAACTAGACTTTAAAAAACAGATCTAGGTTTTTCTGTAGAAAACCGATATAGGCAAGTCACTCAGATTTACCATCCCATATAGCAAGGCGAATAATAAGAGTAAGTCGGTATGGTGATCAATCCATCCCGCACCCAAATCATTACCCTGTATATGCTTTAGTGAATCTCGCATTCTAACACTCGGTCATCCTCACAAGCATTGCAGAATTTCTCTTGTCGATGAACTAAGTTCAGAAAATTCCATGGATTCTGCAAGCCAAACAAACATCTATCGTTCCTTCACAACTCTCAGGTTTTGCGTTACTCCTATAAGATTGTCTGTCGACAAAGGTATATCCTCTTCCAGGGTTCTTCCTTCAACAAGAATGTGCTTGCTTCTTGGCAGGTCCTGGGGCCTGTGGGTTATGGCCCATCTCATCACTTGTAGTCCTTGAACTTATCATCGGGCAACTGATCATTGTTCCAACTTCCTAGTATTCTTAAATCCATCCAATTGTACTGTCTTCCTTCCTTCTATTGGCACCAAACGAAGACGTGAGTACTCTGACTTGTCATGGGGTTGCCATTGCTCCATATTACCAACATCATACCACCTTTATATCCAATAGTACTTCATCTCTTCATCCTCGTGGGATATCCCACATACCGGGGTAAAAACTTATACTTATGAAGTCCATACTCTACTTCGTGGAACATCATTATCCTTTCCAGGGTCAAGCGTCCTTACAGGGGAATATTGGCCATCTCTACATGGCACTTCTTCAACTAGGAAATGTGAAACACATCATGAACTCCTGACAGTCCTTCGGGTGACTCCAACTTGTTGGCCACTTCTCCCATACGCTCCAAAACTCGGTATGGTCCTACAAATCTCGGGGCTAACTTTCCCTTAACTCCAATTCGTTTAACTCCTCGCAGAGGGGACACACGAAGACATGCTCTGTCTCCAATTTCATAGACTACCTCCTTGCATTTTTTTAGTCTGCATAACTCTTCTGCCTAGACTGAGCTACCTCCAGTCTATCTCGAATCAACTTAACATTCTCTTCTGACTCCTTGATCACATTTGGTCCAAACAACTGACGGTCTCCAACTTCATCCCACATACTCTTGGGGCATCACACATATCGAGACAAAACTCGTATGCATTTTGTCCGAAATCCACTCAGTGGAGTATCCTTATCTTTTCCAGGGGTCAAGGGTTCTTACAGGGTACTACCACCCTTAAAATGCACAAATCTTCCATAGACCATATTTCTCATATCCTCAAAAATGGTCAAAATCCTTCTTCATAAAGTAATAACTCATAAAATCCATATCAGTACCAACGATGCTAACTTTATTCACTCTCAATTGATTGCAATCTCTCGCTTTTCCATTACATGTCTCAACTCAACACCTCGATATAAAAGAAAATGTTCTCACTTCTACTACTCAATTTCCTTTTGTTGCAAACTCACTATCTAGCACAAGTCTCCTTCTCCTTGGGGCATTCTCTGGCAAAGTGCCCTGCTCCATTACAACTAAAACATATTACTTCTGACAAGTATCGAGGTTTCCTTTTTGGGCAATTATTGAGGTAGTGCCCTGACTCCTTGCACCTGTAACAGGTGATATGACTCAGGTCCTTCCAGGAATCCACTCTGCTTCTCTTCCTGGACCTTTCCATGCCAATCATGGCTTCTATTTCTTGTGGGTCATATTCTACTTCCTCTGTCGAGAATTCTACTAGATCCCCATTCAAACAATTTTGGGAGATGTGTCCTTCTTCTCCACATGAATAGCATGACTTGGTGCAGGGTTTAATTGGTTCTTCTTTGGGTGTGTCCCCCACCTTTTCCTTCATCAAAGTTTCTTCTAAAATTTCCATGAGGGCTCCTTTCATTACTTCTTTCTTCTGCTGGATGGTTCATTGTACCATGGGGTAAATGTGACACTGAGCAGGATAGTGGGTAGTCCCTTCACACAAGAAACAAGTAATCTGCCTAATTGGGCATTCTTCAACTAGGTGACTTCCTTCACAATTAGGGCATTCATCCTTTTGTTCTTTATGGGTGTGTCCTATTTCTCCACAAATCTTGCAGGCACAAGGTTTCTTCATATCCTTTCCATAAGGCTTCAACTTCTGGGACACAAGCCGAGACTTTGGCAGAGTCAAATTAAATTCTTTCCAAGTGGTTACTCCTTGCCATCCATTGATGGTTTGGTACATCCTTCACCAAGTAGCAGCACCTCTTTCAAAGCACTGAAAAGCATGCTGGGTCATATCCTTTCTGACTACAGGGTTATTCTCCATGTGATCCCCCATGTTCTGAATCCATCGGTCTGTCTCCAATTGACTCATCGGTCTAGAAAATACAAGCTCATATCCATTCATCCTCTATTGGGTCCAAGGGTTTTGGGGTGAGATGAGAGAGAGGGAGAGGGATGCACAAAACAAACAATGGTTTTGAAAAGACAGATTTTATCTGTGGCTGTCGGAAAAACATCAAACTATAGGCATACAATATACCAAAATTTGCAGACAAAAGATTTTCTACAACATGGACATTTTTCTAGAGTCAAATAAAATACACACAAATTCAGATAATTCAAAAAGGGCTACTGGTCTAATAAAATCCAACAAAAAACATTTTAAAAAATATCAAAATGATTTCAAATTTATTTCTCTCCAATTTTCTGTTGTAGGGAATCATGTTACCCTAATTTCCATATATTTTATTTTTGGAGAAAAATAATTTGAATAAAACTCAAATAACTCCAAATTGAAAATAAATTCAAAAGAACTTTTGCATTTAATTCTTTGAAACTCCCAACTCATATTTCATATAATTTGAAGAAGTCATTTTATCTTCTCTCATGAAAATCATTGAGCTGCATGAAGTTTATGAATTGAAATATTTCCAAATGAAATTCAATTATTTTCAAATACCCTTTCATTTAATTTAAATGCAAGAAGTCATATCATCTTCGCTCAAGGGTTTTGTATTTGAAAATAATTTGAATTCATGGAGATCAGAAAGCAAAAATGAAAGTTTGGGAAAGTCCTTTTATTCCCTCTCATTTAACTTTCAAAAAGTTTCGAATTCACTCACTTTCAGACAATCAATCAAACAATCAATCAAATCTATCTATTTATTATAACATTCCAAAATTTAAAAGTTTGGGATGTTACAAACCTACCACCCTTAAAATGAATCTCGTCCTCGAGATTCGGAGAGGCTAGCAAGAATTAGGTTAGGTTTGGGGTCTTCTCAAAATCCATCGATCATCACCGGGGTGTGGGGTGCTACCACCCTTAGAAACATTGTTACGGTCCCATCAATACTCATATACTCCATCCTTATTCTTGACAGGGCCTGTAACGCCCTTGATGCGGCTATAGCTCCCACGTGTCGAGGCACGACTTAGAGACATAACCGCATTGAAAGCAATGTCGCAAGTCAGGAAATCATTACAACATCCCATGTAATATATAATAAAAGGGGGAGAAACATAGTTGGCTTACACTCGCCACGTCACATCAAAGTACATAAATAACATCCATCAAACAAACACTCATGGCCCGACTACGGCGCCAAAATAGAAGAAAACACAACATGCGACAAGGCCCTGAATCGAACCCCAACTGGGAACCACTACTAATCATCAGGAAAAGACACGTAGTAACGCTGAGAGTCCTCGTCGAACTCCCACTTGAGCTCGTACTCGTCACCTGGAGCGGAATCACCTAGACCTGCATCTGGAGTTATAGTATCTGTGAGCCACAAGGACTCAGCAATCTCGCACCCTCGCAATCAAGACTATTTAAGCTTATAGGAAGGAAAGGCAAAATATATGTGGAGCTGCAGCAAGCGACTAGCATATATGGTGGCTAACTTATTCGCAAAAGAGAGCGAGAAGAGGAGGCAAGCGCGAGCGAGAAACTAGAGAGCAACCTGCGCAAACATTACTCCAACACCGTGTCCACTTCCCGGACTCCGCCCAGAAGAGGCCATCACGGTAACACACTCAGTTGATTCATT
This sequence comes from Triticum aestivum, assembly GCF_018294505.1. NCBI lineage: Eukaryota > Viridiplantae > Streptophyta > Magnoliopsida > Poales > Poaceae > Triticum > Triticum aestivum. The sequence continues at coordinate 81,657,046 of NC_057806.1, read as the reverse complement.
TTAATTAAGTTTAGTTCAAGTTATCTACAACCGGACATTAACAAATTCCCATCTGCCCATAACCGCGGGCACGGCTTCCGAAAGTTCAATCCCTGCAGGGGAGTCCCAACTTAGCCCATGACAAGCTCTCATGGTCAACGAAGGAATAGACCTCCACCCGAGACACACCGATCAGACTCGGCAACCCGGTAAAACAAGACAATTCGACAGGTTAAAACAAGACCAGCAACACCACCCGAATGTGCTGACAAATCCCGATAGGAGCTGCACATATCTCTTTCTCAGGGCACACTCAAATGAGACATCCTACGAGTAAAACCAACCCTCAAGTTGCCCCGAGGTGGCCCCGTAGTCTACTCGGTCGGACCAACACTCAGAGGAGCACTGGCCCAGGGGGGTAAAATAAGATGACCCTTGGGCTCCGGTAACCCAAGGGAAAAAGAGGCTAGGTGGCGAATGGTAAAACCAAGGTCGGGCATTGCTGGAAAAGCTTTAATCAAGGCGAAATATCAAGGGGTTCCCATTATAACCCAACCGCGTAAGGAACGCAAAATTCGGGAACATAACACCGATATGACGGAAACTAGGGCGGCAAGAGTGGAACAAAACACTAGGCAAGAGGCCGAGCCTTCCACCCTTTACCAAGTATATAGATGCATTAAGATAACATAGCAATATAATGATACCCCAACAAGTAAATAAAAGATGTTCCAACAAGGAACGGCCTCCAATCTTCACCTGCAACTAGCAACGCTATAAGAGGGGCTGAGCAAAGCGGTAACATAGCCAATCAACGGTTTGCTAGGACAAGGTGGGTTAGAGGTTTGACATGGCAATTGGGAGGCTGACAAGCAAAAGGTAGGCATCGTAGCATTGGCATAGCAAAGAGCGAGCAAACTAGCATAGCAAAGATAGTAGTGATTTCGAGGGTATGATCATCTTGCCTACACAGTTGTCTGAGTTGAGTGGATCCTCACAAGCAAACTCAACGGGCTCCTTGGTAGCGAACTCGTCTCCCGGATCTACCCAAACAATACAAACAAGCAACAAGGATACAATCAACCACGTGCAAGACCAAGCAATATGATGAAATGAAGATATGCTATGCGGGATGCAATGCGGGATGCAAAATGCAAGATATGACAGGAAATGCATGCACCTGGCCTCAACTTGGAATTCCAAGGGTGCCACTGGAAAGATGAGACGAAATCGCTTGAAAACGATATAAAGAACGCCGGAATCGGAGTTACGGTTTGGAAATGGCAAGCGATTCAATATTTGCACCGGTCTGTGATTTACAGCAAGTAGGCATCTAAATGCAACGAAATGAACATGCTACAGCCACCAAACATGACAACAAAATACATGGCAGGGATGCACACAAGATTGTTAACAAAAGACTAGCACCAAGCCACGGCCAATTCATCATTATGAGGTTCAAACAAGCATGTCAAAAACGCAAATGCAAAACAGATTCCAGACTTAGTGAAATTAACACTTGTCTGAAATTTCAGATCACGAAGCCCTCTTCGGAGCAGCAAAACAACATGATACATGACCTGATTAAGACAAGTAAGAACATGGCATGGAGCTACTCAACAAGCTTAACAAAAGACCCAAAGTGACCTGGGGTCAAAAGGGTTCACAAAATATACTAACGGGCACACGAACATAGCTAAAACACAATCAGTTTTCAGACTTAGTGAAACTAAGACATGCTGAAATATAACTCACGAAGGCATGTAAATGAGCTCGATGCACTCACCACGGTGCAAGTCATGGCAAGGCAAGCATACATCCATCAATAAGGCGCAAAATACAAGCTAGACATGGCAAGAACAATGACATAGCATGCACGGATCAACTACAATAGCATCGGCAAAATCGCAAACGAGTTGACGATCTGCCCAGATTCACCATGAAGCAAAAGTAGAGCTCGATTGACTCAAGCTAGGGTGCTCCATAATTGCAAACAAAGACATGGATGGATATAGCATAACATGATTAACAAAACTCCTTTACTGATTATCCTCAAAAGACGCACGGATCACTAGGAAACAAGCTGAACATATGGCATCATGAACTAAACAATCCCAGACTTAGTGAAAACTACTAAGTCCCTGAAAACAGATTTACCGGGTGCCTCACTTTGCAAGCTTTCACAAGTCACCACATACATCCTTAAAATGCATGGGTTGCACCTGTGGAAATAAGACAAAATGCTTAACAAAACATATGAAGGACCCACAGGCATAGCATGCACACAATAATCATGGCAAAAATGACAAAAGTCTAAGATGAACTAGCAGATCTGACAATTAACTCACGAAGCCTCCTTCTAACAGCATTTTGGGCATCAAGATGAGCTCAAATGAAAATGATGCAATGGAACTAAATGATGTACTCATCGAGGCGAACATTTTGATATACTATATGCCCAAATCGGAGATACGGATGCAAAGTTACGGGGCCTCGAACAGGGCAACATGGACTAAAAATCCAGGGACTTAGAGAAAATCAACCTCGGCGAAAAAAATTAGGGTTACTGTAGCTCCGATCTCAGATCTGGTGCACGGACTTCGAGGTTCATCGGAGGTGTTCGCCGGAGGAGCTTTGGGCGCCGGACATGGCAGGTCCGGGCCGGATCTCGCCGGATCCGGCCGGATCCCGGCGCGGGGCGGCGGAGGAAGGCGTGGGGAGGCGGCTCCGGCGAGCTCCCGTGGCGGCGGCGAGGTCTTGTGGCGGCAGCGAGCCTTGGCGTCGGCGTCGGCGGTCGGCTGCACCGGGCGGCGCCTCGGGGAAGAGGACGGCGGCGCGGGCACGCCCTGGCGGCGGGGACGAGCGGGCACGGGTGGCGGCGCCTCGGGCCTCGGGGGCTCTCCCCGGGCCGAGCGGGCTTCGGCGGCGGCGGCGGGCAGGCGTGCCACGTGGCGGAGCGGGGTTGGCTGGGCGCGGCGGGGCGGACGCGTCCGGCCTGGCACGGACACGTCCGGCGGCGGCGGGATTTTTTTTAGGGTTTCGGGGAGAGGGAGAGATCCGAAAATGGAGGGGTCTATTTATAGACATAAGTGGAGCTAGGAGAGTCCAAATGAGGTGCGGTTTTCGGCCACGCGATCGTGATCGAACGCTCTAGGACATGGAGCAGAGTTTGGTGGGTTTTGAGCCAAATTAGAGGGGTGTTGGGCTGCAACACACACGAGGCCTTTTCGGTCCCTCGGGTAACCGTTGGAGTATCAAACGAAGTCCAAATGATACGAAACTTGACAGGCGGTCTACCGGTAGTAAACCAAGGCCGCTTGGCAAGTCTCGGTCCAATCCGGAAATGTTTAATCCCCACACACGAAAGAAAGGTAGAAAAGACCACCGGAGGAGAACGAAGCGCCGGAATGCAAAACGGACAACGGGGAAAATGCTCGAATGCATGAGATGAACACGTATGCAAATGCAATGCACATGATGACATGATATGAGATGCATGACAACGAAAACAACACATGGAGGCAAAGACCTGAACTCGAGAAATAAATATAACTTAACGCCGGAAACGGCAAGAGTTGGAGTACAAATTGGGAAAGTTACATCCGGGGTGTTACAGGGCCGGTCTTCCCAGATCCTCGAGAAAATTCCTTCTCTGAGCTCTTCCAGTAGTGGCATAACCTTTTCCTCAGTTCTTCTGTCTTTCATCTAGGTAAGGTTATTCCGAGACTGGGTCTTCTTAGCGGACAGGTCTGGCGCCAATACTAATCAACTATCGACATCTCATGGTGGTCAACAATTTATGGTTTCTCCTGCAGGAAATGGGTCTGGGTTGATCCTCACCGTATAACCTACGGTTGGCAAAAAGCTGCCGTGTACAAGGGAAAAATTCTTATACCATTCTAAGGTTTAGCAAGGTTTAATATCGTCGTCTCTCTACTATAGGCAAGTCACTCAGATTTACCATCCCATATAGCAAGGCGAATAATAAGAGTAAGTCGGTATGGTGATCAATCCATCCGCACCCAAATCATTACCCTGTATATGCTTTAGTGAATCTCGCATTCTAACACTCGGTCATCCTCACAAGCATTGCAGAATTTCTCTTGTCGATGAACTAAGTTCAGAAAATTCCATGGATTCTGCAAGCCAAACAAACATCTATCGTTCCTTCACAACTCTCAGGTTTTGCGTTACTCCTATAAGATTGTCTGTCGACAAAGGTATATCCTCTTCCAGGGTTCTTCCTTCAACAAGAATGTGCTTGCTTCTTGGCAGGTCCTGGGGCCTGTGGGTTATGGCCCATCTCATCACTTGTAGTCCTTGAACTTATCATCGGGCAACTGATCATTGTTCCAACTTCCTAGTATTCTTAAATCCATCCAATTGTACTGTCTTCCTTCCTTCTATTGGCACCAAACGAAGACGTGAGTACTCTGACTTGTCATGGGGTTGCCATTGCTCCATATTACCAACATCATACCACCTTTATATCCAATAGTACTTCATCTCTTCATCCTCGTGGGATATCCCACATACCGGGGTAAAAACTTATACTTATGAAGTCCATACTCTACTTCGTGGAACATCATTATCCTTTCCAGGGTCAAGCGTCCTTACAGGGGAATATTGGCCATCTCTACATGGCACTTCTTCAACTAGGAAATGTGAAACACATCATGAACTCCTGACAGTCCTTCGGGTGACTCCAACTTGTTGGCCACTTCTCCCATACGCTCCAAAACTCGGTATGGTCCTACAAATCTCGGGGCTAACTTTCCCTTAACTCCAATTCGTTTAACTCCTCGCAGAGGGGACACACGAAGACATGCTCTGTCTCCAATTTCATAGACTACCTCCTTGCATTTTTTTAGTCTGCATAACTCTTCTGCCTAGACTGAGCTACCTCCAGTCTATCTCGAATCAACTTAACATTCTCTTCTGACTCCTTGATCACATTTGGTCCAAACAACTGACGGTCTCCAACTTCATCCCACATACTCTTGGGGCATCACACATATCGAGACAAAACTCGTATGCATTTTGTCCGAAATCCACTCAGTGGAGTATCCTTATCTTTTCCAGGGGTCAAGGGTTCTTACAGGGTACTACCACCCTTAAAATGCACAAATCTTCCATAGACCATATTTCTCATATCCTCAAAAATGGTCAAAATCCTTCTTCATAAAGTAATAACTCATAAAATCCATATCAGTACCAACGATGCTAACTTTATTCACTCTCAATTGATTGCAATCTCTCGCTTTTCCATTACATGTCTCAACTCAACACCTCGATATAAAAGAAAATGTTCTCACTTCTACTACTCAATTTCCTTTTGTTGCAAACTCACTATCTAGCACAAGTCTCCTTCTCCTTGGGGCATTCTCTGGCAAAGTGCCCTGCTCCATTACAACTAAAACATATTACTTCTGACAAGTATCGAGGTTTCCTTTTTGGGCAATTATTGAGGTAGTGCCCTGACTCCTTGCACCTGTAACAGGTGATATGACTCAGGTCCTTCCAGGAATCCACTCTGCTTCTCTTCCTGGACCTTTCCATGCCAATCATGGCTTCTATTTCTTGTGGGTCATATTCTACTTCCTCTGTCGAGAATTCTACTAGATCCCCATTCAAACAATTTTGGGAGATGTGTCCTTCTTCTCCACATGAATAGCATGACTTGGTGCAGGGTTTAATTGGTTCTTCTTTGGGTGTGTCCCCCACCTTTTCCTTCATCAAAGTTTCTTCTAAAATTTCCATGAGGGCTCCTTTCATTACTTCTTTCTTCTGCTGGATGGTTCATTGTACCATGGGGTAAATGTGACACTGAGCAGGATAGTGGGTAGTCCCTTCACACAAGAAACAAGTAATCTGCCTAATTGGGCATTCTTCAACTAGGTGACTTCCTTCACAATTAGGGCATTCATCCTTTTGTTCTTTATGGGTGTGTCCTATTTCTCCACAAATCTTGCAGGCACAAGGTTTCTTCATATCCTTTCCATAAGGCTTCAACTTCTGGGACACAAGCCGAGACTTTGGCAGAGTCAACTTAAATTCTTTCCAAGTGGTTACTCCTTGCCATCCATTGATGGTTTGGTACATCCTTCACCAAGTAGCAGCACCTCTTTCAAAGCACTGAAAAGCATGCTGGGTCATATCCTTTCTGACTACAGGGTTATTCTCCATGTGATCCCCCATGTTCTGAATCCATCGGTCTGTCTCCAATTGACTCATCGGTCTAGAAAATACAAGCTCATATCCATTCATCCTCTATTGGGTCCAAGGGTTTTGGGGTGAGATGAGAGAGAGGGAGAGGGATGCACAAAACAAACAATGGTTTTGAAAAGACAGATTTTATCTGTGGCTGTCGGAAAAACATCAAACTATAGGCATACAATATACCAAAATTTGCAGACAAAAGATTTTCTACAACATGGACATTTTTCTAGAGTCAAATAAAATACACACAAATTCAGATAATTCAAAAAGGGCTACTGGTCTAATAAAATCCAACAAAAAACATTTTAAAAAATATCAAAATGATTTCAAATTTATTTCTCTCCAATTTTCTGTTGTAGGGAATCATGTTACCCTAATTTCCATATATTTTATTTTTGGAGAAAAATAATTTGAATAAAACTCAAATAACTCCAAATTGAAAATAAATTCAAAAGAACTTTTGAATTTAATTCTTTGAAACTCCCAACTCATATTTCATATAATTTGAAGAAGTCATTTTATCTTCTCTCATGAAAATCATTGAGCTGCATGAAGTTTATGAATTGAAATATTTCCAAATGAAATTCAATTATTTTCAAATACCCTTTCATTTAATTTAAATGCAAGAAGTCATATCATCTTCGCTCAAGGGTTTTGTATTTGAAAATAATTTGAATTCATGGAGATCAGAAAGCAAAAATGAAAGTTTGGGAAAGTCCTTTTATTCCCTCTCATTTAACTTTCAAAAAGTTTCGAATTCACTCACTTTCAGACAATCAATCAAACAATCAATCAAATCTATCTATTTATTATAACATTCCAAAATTTAAAAGTTTGGGATGTTACAAACCTACCACCCTTAAAATGAATCTCGTCCTCGAGATTCGGAGAGGCTAGCAAGAATTAGGTTAGGTTTGGGGTCTTCTCAAAATCCATCGATCATCACCGGGGTGTGGGGTGCTACCACCCTTAGAAACATTGTTACGGTCCCATCAATACTCATATACTCCATCCTTATTCTTGACAGGGCCTGTAACGCCCTTGATGCGGCTATAGCTCCCACGTGTCGAGGCACGACTTAGAGACATAACCGCATTGAAAGCAATGTCGCAAGTCAGGAAATCATTACAACATCCCATGTAATATATAATAAAAGGGGGAGAAACATAGTTGGCTTACACTCGCCACGTCACATCAAAGTACATAAATAACATCCATCAAACAAACACTCATGGCCCGACTACGGCGCCAAAATAGAAGAAAACACAACATGCGACAAGGCCCTGAATCGAACCCCAACTGGGAACCACTACTAATCATCAGGAAAAGACACGTAGTAACGCTGAGAGTCCTCGTCGAACTCCCACTTGAGCTCGTACTCGTCACCTGGAGCGGAATCACCTAGACCTGCATCTGGAGTTATAGTATCTGTGAGCCACAAGGACTCAGCAATCTCGCACCCTCGCAATCAAGACTATTTAAGCTTATAGGAAGGAAAGGCAAAATATATGTGGAGCTGCAGCAAGCGACTAGCATATATGGTGGCTAACTTATTCGCAAAAGAGAGCGAGAAGAGGAGGCAAGCGCGAGCGAGAAACTAGAGAGCAACCTGCGCAAACATTACTCCAACACCGTGTCCACTTCCCGGACTCCGCCCAGAAGAGGCCATCACGGTAACACACTCAGTTGATTCATTTTAATTAAGTTTAGTTCAAGTTATCTACAACCGGACATTAACAAATTCCCATCTGCCCATAACCGCGGGCACGGCTTCCGAAAGTTCAATCCCTGCAGGGGAGTCCCAACTTAGCCCATGACAAGCTCTCATGGTCAATGAAGGAATAGACCTCCACCCGAGACACACCGATCAGACTCGGCAACCCGGTAAAACAAGACAATTCGACAGGTTAAAACAAGACCAGCAACACCACCCGAATGTGCTGACAAATCCCGATAGGAGCTACACATATCTCTTTCTCAGGGCACACTCAAATGAGACATCCTACGAGTAAAACCAACCCTCAAGTTGCCCCGAGGTGGCCCCGTAGTCTACTCGGTCGGACCAACACTCAGAGGAGCACTGGCCCAGGGGGGTAAAATAAGATGACCCTTGGGCTCCGGTAACCCAAGGGAAAAAGAGGCTAGGTGGCGAATGGTAAAACCAAGGTCGGGCATTGCTGGAAAAGCTTTAATCAAGGCGAAATATCAAGGGGTTCCCATTATAACCCAACCGCGTAAGGAACGCAAAATTCGGGAACATAACACCGATATGACGGAAACTAGGGCGGCAAGAGTGGAACAAAACACTAGGCAAGAGGACGAGCCTTCCACCCTTTACCAAGTATATAGATGCATTAAGATAACATAGCAATATAATGATACCCCAACAAGTAAATAAAAGATGTTCCAACAAGGAACGGCCTCCAATCTTCACCTGCAACTAGCAACGCTATAAGAGGGGCTGAGCAAAGCGGTAACATAGCCAATCAACGGTTTGCTAGGACAAGGTGGGTTAGAGGTTTGACATGGCAATTGGGAGGCTGACAAGCAAAAGGTAGGCATCGTAGCATTGGCATAGCAAAGAGCGAGCAAACTAGCATAGCAAAGATAGTAGTGATTTCGAGGGTATGATCATCTTGCCTACACAGTTGTCTGAGTTGAGTGGATCCTCACAAGCAAACTCAACGGGCTCCTTGGTAGCGAACTCGTCTCCCGGATCTACCCAAACAATACAAACAAGCAACAAGGATACAATCAACCACGTGCAAGACCAAGCAATATGATGAAATGAAGATATGCTATGCGGGATGCAATGCGGGATGCAAAATGCAAGATATGACAGGAAATGCATGCACCTGGCCTCAACTTGGAATTCCAAGGGTGCCACTGGAAAGATGAGACGAAATCGCTTGAAAACGATATAAAGAACGCCGGAATCGGAGTTACGGTTTGGAAATGGCAAGCGATTCAATATTTGCACCGGTCTGTGATTTACAGCAAGTAGGCATCTAAATGCAACGAAATGAACATGCTACAGCCACGAAACATGACAACAAAATACATGGCAGGGATGCACACAAGATTGTTAACAAAATACTAGCACCAAGCCACGGCCAATTCATCATTATGAGGTTCAAACAAGCATGTCAAAAACGCAAATGCAAAACAGATTCCAGACTTAGTGAAATTAACACTTGTCTGAAATTTCAGATCACGAAGCCCTCTTCGGAGCAGCAAAACAACATGATACATGACCTGATTAAGACAAGTAAGAACATGGCATGGAGCTACTCAACAAGCTTAACAAAAGACCCAAAGTGACCTGGGGTCAAAAGGGTTCACAAAATATACTAACGGGCACACGAACATAGCTAAAACACAATCAGTTTTCAGACTTAGTGAAACTAAGACATGCTGAAATATAACTCACGAAGGCATGTAAATGAGCTCGATGCACTCACCACGGTGCAAGTCATGGCAAGGCAAGCATACATCCATCAATAAGGCGCAAAATACAAGCTAGACATGGCAAGAACAATGACATAGCATGCACGGATCAACTACAATAGCATCGGCAAAATCGCAAACGAGTTGACGATCTGCCCAGATTCACCATGAAGCAAAAGTAGAGCTCGATTGACTCAAGCTAGGGTGCTCCATAATTGCAAACAAAGACATGGATGGATATAGCATAACATGATTAACAAAACTCCTTTACTGATTATCCTCAAAAGACGCACGGATCACTAGGAAACAAGCTGAACATATGGCATCATGAACTAAACAATCCCAGACTTAGTGAAAACTACTAAGTCCCTGAAAACAGATTTACCGGGTGCCTCACTTTGCAAGCTTTCACAAGTCACCACATACATCCTTAAAATGCATGGGTTGCACCTGTGGAAATAAGACAAAATGCTTAACAAAACATATGAAGGACCCACAGGCATAGCATGCACACAATAATCATGGCAAAAATGACAAAAGTCTAAGATGAACTAGCAGATCTGACAATTAACTCACGAAGCCTCCTTCTAACAGCATTTTGGGCATCAAGATGAGCTCAAATGAAAATGATGCAATGGAACTAAATGATGTACTCATCGAGGCGAACATTTTGATATACTATATGCCCAAATCGGAGATACGGATGCAAAGTTACGGGGCCTCGAACAGGGCAACATGGACTAAAAATCCAGGGACTTAGAGAAAATCAACCTCGCGAAAAAAATTAGGGTTACTGTAGCTCCGATCTCAGATCTGGTGCACGGACTTCGAGGTTCATCGGAGGTGTTCGCCGGAGGAGCTTTGGGCGCCGGACATGGCAGGTCCGGGCCGGATCTCGCCGGATCCGGCCGGATCCCGGCGCGGGGCGGCGGAGGAAGGCGTGGGGAGGCGGCTCCGGCGAGCTCCCGTGGCGGCGGCGAGGTCTTGTGGCGGCAGCGAGCCTTGGCGTCGGCGTCGGCGGTCGGCTGCACCGGGCGGCGCCTCGGGGAAGAGGACGGCGGCGCGGGCACGCCCTGGCGGCGGGGACGAGCGGGCACGGGTGGCGGCGCCTCGGGCCTCGGGGGCTCTCCCCGGGCCGAGCGGGCTTCGGCGGCGGCGGCGGGCAGGCGTGCCACGTGGCGGAGCGGGGTTGGCTGGGCGCGGCGGGGCGGACGCGTCCGGCCTGGCACGGACACGTCCGGCGGCGGCGGGATTTTTTTTAGGGTTTCGGGGAGAGGGAGAGATCCGAAAATGGAGGGGTCTATTTATAGACATAAGTGGAGCTAGGAGAGTCCAAATGAGGTGCGGTTTTCGGCCACGCGATCGTGATCGAACGCTCTAGGACATGGAGCAGAGTTTGGTGGGTTTTGAGCCAAATTAGAGGGGTGTTGGGCTGCAACACACACGAGGCCTTTTCGGTCCCTCGGGTAACCGTTGGAGTATCAAACGAAGTCCAAATGATACGAAACTTGACAGGCGGTCTACCGGTAGTAAACCAAGGCCGCTTGGCAAGTCTCGGTCCAATCCGGAAATGTTTAATCCCCACACACGAAAGAAAGGTAGAAAAGACCACCGGAGGAGAACGAAGCGCCGGAATGCAAAACGGACAACGGGGAAAATGCTCGAATGCATGAGATGAACACGTATGCAAATGCAATGCACATGATGACATGATATGAGATGCATGACAACGAAAACAACACATGGAGGCAAAGACCTGAACTCGAGAAATAAATATAACTTAACGCCGGAAACGGCAAGAGTTGGAGTACAAATTGGGAAAGTTACATCCGGGGTGTTACAGGGCCGGTCTTCCCAGATCCTCGAGAAAATTCCTTCTCTGAGCTCTTCCAGTAGTGGCATAACCTTTTCCTCAGTTCTTCTGTCTTTCATCTAGGTAAGGTTATTCCGAGACTGGGTCTTCTTAGCGGACAGGTCTGGCGCCAATACTAATCAACTATCGACATCTCATGGTGGTCAACAATTTATGGTTTCTCCTGCAGGAAATGGGTCTGGGTTGATCCTCACCGTATAACCTACGGTTGGCAAAAAGCTGCCGTGTACAAGGGAAAAATTCTTATACCATTCTAAGGTTTAGCAAGGTTTAATATCGTCGTCTCTCTACTATAGGCAAGTCACTCAGATTTACCATCCCATATAGCAAGGCGAATAATAAGAGTAAGTCGGTATGGTGATCAATCCATCCCGCACCCAAATCATTACCCTGTATATGCTTTAGTGAATCTCGCATTCTAACACTCGGTCATCCTCACAAGCATTGCAGAATTTCTCTTGTCGATGAACTAAGTTCAGAAAATTCCATGGATTCTGCAAGCCAAACAAACATCTATCGTTCCTTCACAACTCTCAGGTTTTGCGTTACTCCTATAAGATTGTCTGTCGACAAAGGTATATCCTCTTCCAGGGTTCTTCCTTCAACAAGAATGTGCTTGCTTCTTGGCAGGTCCTGGGGCCTGTGGGTTATGGCCCATCTCATCACTTGTAGTCCTTGAACTTATCATCGGGCAACTGATCATTGTTCCAACTTCCTAGTATTCTTAAATCCATCCAATTGTACTGTCTTCCTTCCTTCTATTGGCACCAAACGAAGACGTGAGTACTCTGACTTGTCATGGGGTTGCCATTGCTCCATATTACCAACATCATACCACCTTTATATCCAATAGTACTTCATCTCTTCATCCTCGTGGGATATCCCACATACCGGGGTAAAAACTTATACTTATGAAGTCCATACTCTACTTCGTGGAACATCATTATCCTTTCCAGGGTCAAGCGTCCTTACAGGGGAATATTGGCCATCTCTACATGGCACTTCTTCAACTAGGAAATGTGAAACACATCATGAACTCCTGACAGTCCTTCGGGTGACTCCAACTTGTTGGCCACTTCTCCCATACGCTCCAAAACTCGGTATGGTCCTACAAATCTCGGGCTAACTTTCCCTTAACTCCAATTCGTTTAACTCCTCGCAGAGGGGACACACGAAGACATGCTCTGTCTCCAATTTCATAGACTACCTCCTTGCATTTTTTTAGTCTGCATAACTCTTCTGCCTAGACTGAGCTACCTCCAGTCTATCTCGAATCAACTTAACATTCTCTTCTGACTCCTTGATCACATTTGGTCCAAACAACTGACGGTCTCCAACTTCATCCCACATACTCTTGGGGCATCACACATATCGAGACAAAACTCGTATGCATTTTGTCCGAAATCCACTCAGTGGAGTATCCTTATCTTTTCCAGGGGTCAAGGGTTCTTACAGGGTACTACCACCCTTAAAATGCACAAATCTTCCATAGACCATATTTCTCATATCCTCAAAAATGGTCAAAATCCTTCTTCATAAAGTAATAACTCATAAAATCCATATCAGTACCAACGATGCTAACTTTATTCACTCTCAATTGATTGCAATCTCTCGCTTTTCCATTACATGTCTCAACTCAACACCTCGATATAAAAGAAAATGTTCTCACTTCTACTACTCAATTTCCTTTTGTTGCAAACTCACTATCTAGCACAAGTCTCCTTCTCCTTGGGGCATTCTCTGGCAAAGTGCCCTGCTCCATTACAACTAAAACATATTACTTCTGACAAGTATCGAGGTTTCCTTTTTGGGCAATTATTGAGGTAGTGCCCTGACTCCTTGCACCTGTAACAGGTGATATGACTCAGGTCCTTCCAGGAATCCACTCTGCTTCTCTTCCTGGACCTTTCCATGCCAATCATGGCTTCTATTTCTTGTGGGTCATATTCTACTTCCTCTGTCGAGAATTCTACTAGATCCCCATTCAAACAATTTTGGGAGATGTGTCCTTCTTCTCCACATGAATAGCATGACTTGGTGCAGGGTTTAATTGGTTCTTCTTTGGGTGTGTCCCCCACCTTTTCCTTCATCAAAGTTTCTTCTAAAATTTCCATGAGGGCTCCTTTCATTACTTCTTTCTTCTGCTGGATGGTTCATTGTACCATGGGGTAAATGTGACACTGAGCAGGATAGTGGGTAGTCCCTTCACACAAGAAACAAGTAATCTGCCTAATTGGGCATTCTTCAACTAGGTGACTTCCTTCACAATTAGGGCATTCATCCTTTTGTTCTTTATGGGTGTGTCCTATTTCTCCACAAATCTTGCAGGCACAAGGTTTCTTCATATCCTTTCCATAAGGCTTCAACTTCTGGGACACAAGCCGAGACTTTGGCAGAGTCAACTTAAATTCTTTCCAAGTGGTTACTCCTTGCCATCCATTGATGGTTTGGTACATCCTTCACCAAGTAGCAGCACCTCTTTCAAAGCACTGAAAAGCATGCTGGGTCATATCCTTTCTGACTACAGGGTTATTCTCCATGTGATCCCCCATGTTCTGAATCCATTGGTCTGTCTCCAATTGACTCATCGGTCTAGAAAATACAAGCTCATATCCATTCATCCTCTATTGGGTCCAAGGGTTTTGGGGTGAGATGAGAGAGAGGGAGAGGGATGCACAAAACAAACAATGGTTTTGAAAAGACAGATTTTATCTGTGGCTGTCGGAAAAACATCAAACTATAGGCATACAATATACCAAAATTTGCAGACAAAAGATTTTCTACAACATGGACATTTTTCTAGAGTCAAATAAAATACACACAAATTCAGATAATTCAAAAAGGGCTACTGGTCTAATAAAATCCAACAAAAAACATTTTAAAAAATATCAAAATGATTTCAAATTTATTTCTCTCCAATTTTCTGTTGTAGGGAATCATGTTACCCTAATTTCCATATATTTTATTTTTGGAGAAAAATAATTTGAATAAAACTCAAATAACTCCAAATTGAAAATAAATTCAAAAGAACTTTTGAATTTAATTCTTTGAAACTCCCAACTCATATTTCATATAATTTGAAGAAGTCATTTTATCTTCTCTCATGAAAATCATTGAGTTGCATGAAGTTTATGAATTGAAATATTTCCAAATGAAATTCAATTATTTTCGAATACCCTTTCATTTAATTTAAATGGAAGAAGTCATATCATCTTCGCTCAAGGGTTTTGTATTTGAAAATAATTTGAATTCATGGAGATCAGAAAGCAAAAATGAAAGTTTGGGAAAGTCCTTTTATTCCCTCTCATTTAACTTTCAAAAAGTTTCGAATTCACTCACTTTCAGAAAATCAATCAAACAATCAATCAAATCTATCTATTTATTATAACATTCCAAAATTTAGAATTTTGGGATGTTACATTACTAAAAATAAAATTACTATAAATAAAAATAAACTAGTACCTAATTAGTACCTAGTTCTTACTAACTAATTAGTACCTAGGAACTACTTTCCTAATTACCATCTAATTTGATGAACCTAGGGGTGGAAAGTGGTAGCGGATATTCCAATTATCCAACTTAAAAGTGAAGTAAGTGGTCAAATTTTACTCGTTTTATTATGCATTACAATAGTGTTTATTCGTCATCTAAGAAAACATCCAAGCCGCACCCGTATCCGATAACATCCGCATCTGATTCGTTTCCACCCATAGATGAACCCTAACTAATTTGATGCAACTAAAATTTGAAGAACCCTAGGCAGAGGTAGGTGAGGGGGAGGAGCAGGCATGCTCACCTCGGGTTCCTGCGATGAGGGAGGAGCAGGCGGCGTCGAGGTCAGGTCAAGGCTCGGGCGCGGGAGAGGGCGGCGTCGAGGTCGGGGTTGGGGCGGCATCAAATCCGGGGTCGGGGCGGCATCGAGGGTGTGCGGAGAGCGACGGGAGAGCATGCGGCGGCCGACGGGCGACGGCGGCGGTGACATCGGAGGAGTTGGATTTGGGGGAAGTGGCCGTGGGGAAGAATTGTAACGCCCCGGACACACCCGCCGGTGGTCGTTACTCCTGGTGGGATCTAGACTGGCCCCAAAGATCAATACTAGTCTTTTTTGCGCACTTTGTCCTCACTCATGCGCACCCGGGAGCAACTTCCCAGTCGGTCACCCATCCTGACACTACTCCAAGCTAAGCACGCTTAACTTTGGAGTTCTGTCCGAATGGGCTCGCGGAAAAGAAGGAATTCCTTATTGATATGAGTAGTCTATCATCCCTCTTAAGCCAGGCTATCACATACACCCCCACTCAGAGGAACCGACGTCCTCGTCGGGCCACAGGAATGTTCCCTCTTGGCACATACGTCTGTGCATCCAGTCCGGTACATGTACCATGCCGTGTGCCATGACGGGTCACAAACGTCATGAACAACATGACTGTGCACCTGTCCGCAACCATCCGTGTAACCACGAGGGTCGGCTCTGATACCAACTTGTAACGCCCCGGACACACCCGCCGGTGCTCGTTACTCTTGGCGAGATCTAGACTGGCCCCACAGATCAATACTAGTCTTTTCTGTGCACTTTATCCTCACTCATGCGCACCCGGGAGCAACTTCCCAGTCGGTCACCCATCCTGACACTACTCCAAGCTGAGCACGCTTAACTTTGGAGTTCTGTCCGAATGGGCTCCTAGAAAAGAAGGAATTCCTTATTGATATGAGTAGTATATCATCCCTCTTAAGCCAGGCTATCACAAGAATGAACCGCGCGGTTAAGTCAGAAGTAGCAGTATAGCGCATTCCAAGAAGTGCGCTACTGCTAAGCTAGCTACAGCGCGTTCCTCGATACGCGCTATTGCTATTCCTTTCTCTTTTTTCCCCTTTTTCATTTCTTTTTCTTTACATTTTTTTTTTCCTTTCACCTTTTTCTATTTCTTTCATTTTCATTTACTTTTCTATTTGCTTTCCATTTAATTTTATTTCCTTTAGTAGTAGCGCCTTTCAGCGTAAACGCGCTGCTGCAAAGCAAGTAGCGGTAGCACGGTTCGACGTAGATCGCTACTACTATGTGTAGCCTATTGGCTAAGCCGTGGGAATTTTAGTAGTAGCGCTTTTATCTTCAGGCGCACTACTGCTACAACTATATCTATAGTGCCGTTTACATCGGCGTGCTACTGCTACTTAGCACCAACGTGCTCTTTTAACACGCGCTACTGCTAAAGTTCTGTGTATAAGGTTTTCCCTAGTAGTGTATATTTGATATACAAATTATTTGTAGCGACCCGACCTCAGACAGTCAAGTCTCTGTGTTTAGTGTCATCCTTGGATCGGTAATGCTGACACACACGGTACTTGAAGGATTTATAACAGAGTAGCAATCACACACTTATTACATCGAATGTCTCAAAAGAGAACTTATTACAATAAATATGGCTTAAGGCCATCTAAAACGATAACAGCGGAAGGCTTGGAAGATATAGTGAGTCCATCAACTCCAATGGCATAGCTGAGTGCATGAAAAACGACCTACGGCATCTTACTCCTCGTCTGAAAAGTCTGCAACATGATATGTTGCAGCCCGAAAACGGGTCAGCACATGGAATATGTTGGCAATATAACACAGTAGAGCAATGAACAAGTAAAGGCTATCACTACATGCATATTTGGCTGGTGGAAGCTCTATGGTTGTAATGTTTTTGCGAAAAGCCAATTTTTTCCTACAACAAAGGAATATATTTTATTTCACTATCATGGTAGTTGAAACATTGAGAATGGTACCCCCATCTCAATCCCAATTAAAAGTAATTAACAACCTAACAAATTAATTTAGAGTGATGAGATCCATATGATAATCCAAGAACCAGATACTCAAGTTGTCCATAACCGGGGACACGACTAACCATGATTAGTTTGTACACTCTGCCGAGGTTTGCGCACTTTTCCCCACAAGACTCGATCTCCTCCGTTTGATTTCTTGCACTACATGGTGTTTGAGAAACGGATACCGAGACATAGTTTTTCAGAAGCATTAACTCTAACCTCGGGTAGACAGTACCAACCTACATCCCCTACATCTGCTAGCCTACCACTAGAAGAGGTCATGCAACTTACTCCACTATGCTAGAGCCCATAATAGCTTCTAGCTACACACGGAAGTTTCTAGCATGAATAATCTTATGATCCCTTTGAGCCTGGGTGGCGGGCCATAGGAGGATCACACGGTATAACCCCGGGATCTCCTAGGACAACACTGGTATAACCCCAGGTGCCCAAAACCAACAATCCACCCAGATGTGTATTAAAGTTGCCACCTTAAGTTGAACCATTAATTAACAAACTCACATCTGTCATGGATACTCTCAAACCCAAACCACGTCTACGAGCATAGCACAATGATATAAGCATAACGTAGAAGTAACTCCCAAGGGTTTGATAATGAAACAGGTAATAGGTTCTACCTCATCAACTACTTCCCAATACCCACATGTTAATCACATCCTAATCATGCAGTGTTTGAGGATTGTAAGTAATGCATAAATCTAGGTATGCAAGAGTATGATCAATGTGTTACTTGCCTTGCTGACGATCCGCAAAACCTAGTGACTTGTAGTAACATGCTTCGCACTCCAGGTGTTCTATCGCAAACAAACAATAGCATGCATAAGCAATCAAGCAAAGATGTACGGGTAAAACTCAAATAATAAGATCTAACCAGAAAGTTCAACTAAAGAACTCCGGTTTGCAAAAAGAATCAAATCAAACGGAGCAACGAAACTCAAACTGCAAAAGAAACAAGATATGAATACTAATCTGGACTAAAGCCAAATTTTGCAGTACCAAAATCTTGTTCAAGTTGGTTAAACAGAAAGAGGGTTTCTAGACGAAGATCTAGGCGCTTGTTTCACCTGATTCGGATAAATGAGCAAAAAAATATACTAGATCGAAGATTAGGGCAGAAATCGCGATCGGAAATAATCGCGAAAAAACCTTGGAAAAAGAAAAAACTGACGAACAGGCTAACGAACGAACGTTCGCTGTCTGCGACTAACGGATGAACGGTGTTCGTTAAAATGAACGTACGGACGAACGTCCGCAAAATAAATAAACCGACGGAACACCGATCTAATGAAATAAACCGGAAACTAAAAAACCGGATTTAGATCTAGGGTTTACCGAAATAAACCGACAGAAAAAATGGTGGCGGCGGCTAACTCCGGTGAATGGCAGGGCGGCTCTAGCGGCGCGAGCGGCGGCGGCTGGCGGTGGCGGCACGCAAGGGCGGCGGCGGCGCTAGGGTTCGGAAGGCGCGGGCGGGCTGGCGGCTCGGGGTGGGCTGCGGGGGCGGCTCGGGCACCTTATAAAGGGTGCCGGCCTGGGGAGTCCGGGCCGGTTACGGCCCGTAGGTCGGTTCTCTCTTTTTAAAAAAAAACCTAACGCGGAAAAACAAATAAAAGAAATACTAAACAGACTCCAAAAATCCTGAAATATATTTTCGCGGTCCTCTAATAATATTGCGGACAAAGTGAACATTTATTTGGGACTCTAATGCAACTTTGAAAAATGCATATTTTTCCTAATTCAAATAAAATCACAATAAAATCTAAATAAAAATTATTATTTGATTTTAGTTTTTTTCCTCCTATATTTCATTTATTTTGGAGAAGTCATATTATCTCCTCTCATATATTTTTAGTATGAAATATTTTCGGCGAGAAAAATTATTAAAACCAAATGATCCTTGCCTCAATATTTGATAAAATTCAAATATGAAAACGGTGAAATCCCCAACTCTCTCCATGGGTCCTTGAGTTGCTTAGAATTTCGAGGATCGCGAAACGAAAATGAAATAAAATATGATATGCATGAATGACCTATGTATAACATTCCAAATTAGAAATTTGGGATGTTACATTATTGATGTGTACTTTACTAGTGTTCATAATAGCCCATGGGTATATGATACTGGTTCAGTTGCTATGATTAGTAACTTGAAACAGGAGTTACAAAATGAACATAAACTAGTTGAGGGCAAGATGACGATGTGTGTTGGAAGTGATTCCAAGGTTGATAAGATCACCATCGCACACTCCCTTTACCTTCGGGATTAGTGTTGAACCTAAAATAAATGTTATTTGGTGTTTGCGTTGAGCATAAATATGATTGAATCATGTTTATTGCAATACGGTTATTCATTTAATTCAAAGAATAATTGTTGTTCTATTTACATGAATAAAACCTTCTATGCTCATACACTCAATATAAATGGTTTACTGAATCTCGATCGTAGTGATACACATATTCATAATATTGAAGCCAAAAGACGCAAAGTTAATAATGATAGTGCAACTTATATGTGGCACTACCATTTAGGTCATATTGGTGTAAAGTGCATGAAGAAACTCCATGCTAATAGGCTTTTGGAATCACTTGATTATGAATCATTTGATGCTTGCGAACCATGCCTCATGGGCAAGATGACTAAGACTCCGTTCTCCGGAACAATGGAGCAAGCAACTGACTTATTGGAAATAATGCATACTGATGTATGTGATCCGATGAGTGTTGAGGCTCACGGTAGGTATCTTTATTTTCTGACCTTCACAAATGATTTGAGCAGATATGAGTATATCTACTTAATGAAACACAAGTCTAAAACGTTTGAAAAGTTCAAAGAATTTTAGAGTGAAGTGGAGAATCATTGTAATAAGAAAATAAAGTTTTCACGATCTGATCGCGGAGAAGAAATATTTAAGTTACGAGTTTGGCCTTTAATTGAAACAATGCCGAATAGTTTCGCAACTCACGCCACCTGGAACACCATAGCATAATGGTGTGTTCGAACATCGTAACTGTACTATATTGGATATGGTGCGATCTATGATGTCTCTTACCAATTTACCACTATCGTTTTGGGGTTATGCATTAGAGACAACTGCATTCACGTTAAATGGGGCACCATCTAAATCCGTTGAGACGACACCATATGAACTGCGGTTTGGCAACAAACCTAAGTTGTCGTTTCTTAAAGTTTGGGGCTGCGATGCTTATGTGAAAAAGTTTCAGCCTGATAAGCTCAAACCCAAATAGGAGAAGTGCATCTTCATAGGATACCCAAAAGAGACTGTTGGGTACACCTTCTATCACAGATCCGAAGGCAAGATATTCGTTGCTAAAAACGGATCCTTTTTAGAGAAGGAGTTTCTCTCGAAAGAAGTGAGTGGGAGGAAAGTAGAACTGTGAGGTAATTGTACCTTCTCTCGAATTGGAAAGTAGTTCATCACAGAAATCAGTTCCAGTGATGCCTACACCAATTAGTCAGGAAGTTAATGATGATGATCATTAAACTTCAGATCAAGTTACTACCAAACCTCGTAGGTCAACCAGAGGATGTTCCACAGTAGAGTGGTATGGTGATCCTGTTCTGGAAGTCATGTTACTAGACCATGATGAACCTACAAACTATGAGGAAGCGATGATGAGCCCAGATTCCGTGAAATGACTTGAGGCCATGAAATCTGAGATGGGATCCATGTATGAGAACAAAGTATGGACTTTGATTGACCTGCCCGATGATCAGTGAGCCATTCAGAATAAATGGATCTTCAAGAGGAAGACGGACGATGATAGTAGTGTTACTATCTACAAAGCTCGAATTATCGCAAAAAGGTTTTCGACAAGTTCAAGGTGTTGACTACGATGAGATTTTTTCACTCATATCAATGCTTAAAAGTCTGTCTGAATCATGTTAGCAGTTGTCGTATTTTATGAAATCTGGCAAATGGATATTAAAACTACATCCCTTAATGGATTTATTAAAGAAGAGTTGTTGCAACCAGAAGGTTTTGTCAATCCTAAAGGTGCTAACAAAGTGTGCAAGCTCCAGCGATCCATCTATGGACTGGTGCAAGCATATCGGAGTTGGAATATATGCTTTGATAAAGTGATCAAAGCATATGGTTTTATACAGACTTGCGGTGAAGCCTGTATTTACAAGGAAGTGAGTGGGAGCACTACAGCCTTTCTGATAAGTATATGTGAATTACATATTGTTGTTCGGAAATGATGTAGAATTTTCTGGAAAGCATAAAGGAGTGTTTGAAAGGAGTTTTTCAAAGAAAGACCTTAGTGAAGCTACTTACATATTGAGCATCAAGATCTATAGAGATAAATCAAGACGCTTGATATATCTTTCAATGAGTCATACCTTCACAAGATTTTGAAGTAGTTCAAAATGGAACAATCAAAGAAGGAGTTCTTGCCTGTGTTGCAAGGTGTGAAGTTGAGTAAAGACTCAAAACCCGACCACGGCAGAAAATAGAAAGAGAATGAAAAGTCATTCCCTATGCCTCAGCCATAGGTTCTATAAAGTATGATATGTTGTGTACCAGACCAATTGTGTACCTCACCAAGAGTTTGGCAAGAGGGTCCAATAGTGATCCAGGAGTGGATCACTGGAGAAATGTTTCTCAGTTATGGAGATGATAAAAGAGTTCGTCGTAAAGAGATACGTCGATGCAAGCTTTTTACACCGATCTAGATGACTCTAAGTCTCGATCTAGATACACATTGAAAGTGGGAGCAATTAGCTAGAGTAGCTCTGTGCAGAGTATTGTAGACATAGAAATTTGGAAAATACATACGGATCTGAATGTTGCAGACCCGTAGACTAAACTTCTCTCACAAGCCAAACATGATCACTCTTTGGGTGTTAATCACATAGCGATGTGAACTAGATTATTGACTCTAGTAAACCCTTTGGGTATTAGTCACATGAAGATGTGAACTAATCACATAAAGATGTGAACTATTGGTGTGAAATCACATGATGATGTGAACTAGATTATTGACTCTAGTGCAAGTGGGAGACTCAAGGAAGTATACCCTAGAGGCAATAAGAAAGTTTTTATTTATATTTCCTTATATCATGATAAATGTTTATTATTCATGCTAGAATTGTATTAACCGAAAACTTAGTACATCTGTGAATACATAGACAAACAGAGTGTCCCTAGTATGCCTCTACTTGACTAGCTCGTTAATCAAAGATGGTTAAGTTTCCTAGCCATGGACATGTGTTGTCATTTGATGAACGGGATCACATCATTAGAGAATGATGTGATGGACAAGACCCATCCGTTAGCTTAGCATAATGATCGGTTGGTTTGTTGCTATTGCTTTCTTCATGACTTATACATGTTCGTATGACTATGAGATTATGGAAATCCCGAATATCGGAGGAACACTTAGTATGCTATCAAACGTTACAACGTAACTGGGTGATTATAAAGATGCTCTATAGGTGTCTCCAATGGTATTTGTTGAGTTGGCATAGATTGAGATTAGGATTTTTCACTTCGATTGTCGGAGAGGTATCTCTTGGCCCTCTCGGTAATGCTCATCACTATAAGCCTTGCAAGCAATGTGACTAAAGAGTTAGTTACGGGATGATGCATTACGAAATGAGTAAAGAGACTTGCCGGTAACGAGATTGAACTAGGTATGAGGATACCGACGATCGAATCTCGGGCAAGTAACATACCGATGACAAAGGGAACAACGTATGTTGTTATCCGGTTTGACCGATAAAGATCTTCGTGGAATATGTAGGAGCCAATATGAGCATCCAGGTTCCGCTATTGGTTATTGACCGGAGATGTGTCTCGGTCATGTCTACATAGTTCTCGAACCCATAGGGTCCGCACGCTTAACATTCGATGACGATTTGTATTATGAGTTATGTGATTTGATGTAGTGAAGGTTGTTCGGAGTCCCAAGTGAGATCATGAACATGACAAGGAGTCTCGAAATGGTCGGGACATAAATATCGATATATTGGAAGGTGATAACCCACAAGTATAGGGGATCACAACAGCATTCGAGGGTAGAGTATTCAACCAAAATTTATTGATTCGACACAAGGGGAGCCAAAGAATATTCTCAAGTATTAGCAGCTGAGTTGTCAATTCAACCACAACTGGAAACTTAGTATCTGCAGCAAAGTGTTTAGTAGCACAGTAATATGATAGTGGTGGTAACGGTAACAAAAGAGTAGTGTAAGCAAAAGTAAATATTTTTGGTATTTTGTAGTGATTGTAACAGTAGCAGCGGAAAAGTAAATAAGCGAGAACCAGTATATGGAAAACTCATAGGCACCGGATCAGTGATGGATAATTATGCCGGATGCGGTTCATCATGTAACAGTCATAACATAGGGTGACACAGAACTAGCTCCAATTCATCAATGTAATGTAGGCATGTATTCCGTATATAGTCATACGTGCTTATGGAAAAGAACTTGCATGACATCTTTTATCCTATCCTCCCGTGGCAGCGGGGTCCTATTGGAAACTAAGGGATATTAAGGCCTCCTTTTAATAGAGAACCAGAACAAAGCATTAGCACATAGTGAATACATGAACTCCTCAAACTATGGTCATCACCGGGAGTGGTCCCAATTATTGTCACTTCGGGGTTGTCGGATCATAACACATAGTAGGTGACTATAGACTTGCAAGATAGGATCAAGAACTCACATATATTCATGAAAACATAATAGGTTCAGATCTGAAATCATGGCACTCGGGCCCTAGTGACAAGCATTAAGCATAGCAAAGTCATAGCAACATCAATCTCAGAACATAATGGATACTAGGGATCAAACCCTAACAAAACTAACTCGATTACATGATAAATCTCATCCAACCCATCACCGTCCAGCAAGCCTACGATGGAATTACTCACGCACGGCAGTGAGCATCATGAAATTGGTGGTGGAGGATGGTTGATGATGACGACGGCGATGAATCCCCCTCTCCAGAGCCCCGAACGGACTCCAGATCAGCCCTCCCGAGAGGTTTTAGGGCTTGGCGGCGGCTCCGTATCATAAAACGCGATGATTTTTTCTCCCTGATTTTTTTTCTCTCCGAAAGCGAATATATAGAGTTGGAATTGGCGTCGGAGGGTTTCCAGGGGCCCACGAGGTAGGGGGGCGCGCCCTAGGGGGGAGCGCCCCCCACCCTCGTGGACAGGGTGTGGGCCCCCTGGTCTTCATCTTTGGCGAGGATTTTTTATTATTTTTTCTAAGATGTTCCGTGAAGTTTCAGGTCATTCCGAGAATATTTGTTTTCTGCACATAAAACAACACCATGGCAATTCTGCTAAAAACAGCGTTAGTCCAGGTTAGTTCCATTCAAATCATACAAGTTAGAGTCCAAAACAAGGGCAAAAGTGTTTGGAAAAGTAGATACGACGGAGACGTATCAACTCCCCCAAGCTTAAACCCTTGCTTGTCCTCAAGCAATTCAGTTGACAAAGTGAAAGAAAGAAAAAAAAACTTTTACAAACTCTGTTTGCTCTTGTTGTTGTAACTATGTCAAGCCAGCATTCAATTTTTCAGCATAGATCATAACTAACCACATTTGCAATAATTCTCAGGTCTCATAATTACTCATATCAATAGCATAATCAACTAGCAAGTCATAATAATAAATCTCGGATGACAACACTTTCTCAAAACAATCATAATATGATATAACAAGATGGTATCTCGCTAGCCCTTTCTGAGACCACAAAACATAAATGCAGAGCACCTTTAAAGATCAAGGACTGACTAGACATTGTAATTCATGGTAAAAGAGATCCAATCATAGTCACACCCAACATAAATTAATAGTGATGAATGCAAATGACAGCTGTGCTCTCCAGCTAGTGCTTTTTAATAAGAGGGTGATGGCTCAACATAAAAGTAAATGGATAGGCCCTTCGTAGAGGGAAGCGGGGATTTGTAGAGGTGCCAGAGCTCGGTTTTGCAATAGAGATAAATTGTATTTTGAGCGGTATACTTTCATTGTCAACGTAACAACTAAGAGATGGCGATATCTTCCATGCTACACACATTATAGGCGGTTCCCAAACAGAATGGTAAAGTTTATACTCCCCCTCCACCAACAAGCATCAATCCATGACTTGCTCGAAACAACGAGTGTCTCCAACATACATCAGGTCCCAGGGGGAGTTTTGTTTGCAATTAATTTTGATTTAGTTTGCATAAAGCATGGGACTGGGCATCCCAGTGACCAGGCATTTTCTCGTGAGTGAGGAGCGGAGTCCACTCCTCTTGAGAATAACCCGCCTAACACGGAAGATAAGTACAGCCTTGGTTGATACCTGAGCTATTCGAGCATACAAAACAGAATGTTTATTTGAAGGTTTAGAGTTTGGCACATACATATTTACTTGGAACGGCAGGTAGATACCGTATATAGGAAGGTATAGTGGACTCATTTGGAATAACTTTGGGGTTTAAGGGATTGGATGCACAAGCAGTATTCCCGCTTAGTACAAGTGAAGGCTAGCAAAAGACTAGGAAGCGACCAACTAGAGAGCGACAACAGCCATGTACATGCATTAAAATTAATAAACATTGGATGCAAGCATGAGTAGGATATAATCCACCATGAACATAAATATCGTGAAGGCTATGTTGATTTGTTTCAACTACATGCGTGAACATGTGCCAAGTCAAGTCACTTAAATCATTCAAAGGAGGATACCACCCCATCATACCACATCATAATCATCTCAATAGCATGTTGGCACACAAGGTAAACCATTATAACTCATAGCTAATAAAGCATGGCACAAGCAACTACGATCTCTAATTGTTATTGCAAACATGTTTATTCATAATAAGCTAAATCAAGAACGAGGGGCTCATCGTATTTACAAAAACAAAAGAGGTTGAGTTCATACCAGCTTTTCTCATCTCAGTCAGCCCATCATATATCATCATAATTGCCTTTCACTTGCACGACCGAATGGTGTGAATAATAATAAGAGTGTACGTGCATTGGACTAAGCTGGAATCTGCGAGCATTCAATAAACAGGAGAAGACAAGGCAATATGGGCCCTGGGTTAAATCAATAATAATGCATATAAGAGCCACTTCAACAATTTAATTATGGTCTTCTCCTAATGACCCCCAAAGAAAAGAAAGGAAATAAAACTATTTACACGGGAAAGCTCCCAACAAGCAAAAGAAGAACGGGAAATATTTTTGGGTTTTCTTTTTAATTACTACTACAAGCATGGAAAGTAAATTAATTAAAAGCTACAACTAATTTTTTTTTGTTTTTTCTTAAGGTTTATTAAATACACAAGAAGAAAGCATAAAAGGAAATAAACTAGCATGGATGATACAATGAAAAAGTATGAGCACCGACATCTAGTAATGAGTGTGTGTGTGAGCATAAATGTAATGTCGGTGAGAAATACGTACTCTCCCAAGCTTAGGCTTTTGGCCTAAGTTGGTCTATTGCCAGGGATAGCCTGGCGGGTACCCGTAGGTGTAGCTGGGGTCATACTGCGACGAAGAATAGTTGGGATCATACTGTGATGAAGAAGAAGACTCTGACTGCCACTAGCTGACAGTCATCTCTGGATCCCAAGAATAAACAGATTGTCGTGGAGGCTCATCTTGTGGTTCCTGTTCCGGGGCTGGTGCAGGATTCTTGTAAGCTTGGACGGCAGCCCACGTAACGAGGTAGGGTCCTACAAAATTAAACAAAGAAGGAGCAGGCAACGTAATAGTTTCAGGATAATGTTTATCAAAGTATAACTTATATTTGAGCTCTCCATTCCTGTCCTTAACAAGAAAATCATGAGCTATCATGCTCTTATAGTCTAGATAAGCATTAGGCAGCAATTTTTCTTCTTTCTCATAATGCCTAATAGCTATGTTAAAGTGTGCAGCAAGGCGAGAAGCATAAATGCCTCCGAAGATGGGGCCTTTAGTATGGTTCAGACTCAACCGCCTAGCAATAATTCCGCCCATACTGATAGTGTTGTTGTGGTATAAACCATGGAACAGAATAATAATATCAGGAACACTAAGGTTCCCATAGTTCCCATGACCAATCAAGCATCGACTAGAAAATAAAGCAAAATAGTGTAACACAGGAAAATGTATGCTAGTGATTCTTGCATCAGAAATCTTCCTGGTTTCTCCCAAAGAGATAAGGTTAATAAATGGTTCCAACTCTTTACGAGGTGGTTCCTCTAAGATACCATCAGGCAGTATGTTGCAGACTGCGCAAAATTCAGACAATGGCATTTTCTTCACAACGTCATATAAATGAAACTCTACTGAAAGAGGTGACTCTTTAGGGAAAAAGTAGAAGTTTTGCACAAAAGTATTTGTGAGTAAGAGATACTGTGGACGTTGGTCGCGGACGAAGTCGGTGAGGCCAGCATTCTTAATCAATGAATAGAAATCCTCATAAATCCCGGCCTCTCTCAAGAAATTATCAGAAGGCCATTCACACGACCAGATCTCCGCGGTACGAGGCAAATTATATTTGGGCCTCTGAGCTTCTTCATTTTGTTTATCCTTTGAGCTTCGGCTCGATGAACCCCTCAAAAGTCTCCTCATTATTTTTCTGAAATAATCTGAAATTTTTAGTAAATTCAAACAAAAGTGAACCAACTTCAATAAAACTGATAGCAACTACTCCTACAAGTGCCTAGAGCCTAAATCAAGCATTAGAACTACTTGGAACCATATAAATTTGACATGCAAGCTCAAGAACATGGTCACCTATGCAGCACAAATTTGCAAAGAATAAAGCACTAGAACAAAAACTAATTGGACCAATGGAGGAGTCACATACCAAGGAACAATATCCCCAAGCAGTTTTGCGGGAGGTGCTTTGAGCAAGAAGATCGAAAATCACGGCAAAAGTGGCTGGAACTTGTGCTTGAGTTGGTTTTTCGGGTTTGTGTGAGACAGAGGAAGAAGATGGGTGCTGGGATAAGTGGAGGAGGGCCACCGTGGGCCCACGAGGCAGGGGGCGTGCCCACCACCCTCGTGGCCAGGTGGCAGCTCCTCCCGTGGTAATTTTTGCACAGTAAATCCTCAAATATTCCTGAAAAAATCATATTAACTTGGCATGTCATTCTGAGGACTTTTATTTTCGGGGTATTTTTATATTGCACGGATAAGTCAGGAAACAGACAGAAAAATACTATTTTTACTTTATTTCTACTAAATAACAGAAAATATAGAGAGGGTACATAAGGTTGTGCTTCTAGTTTCATCCATCTCATGCTCATCAAAAAGAATCCACTAACAAGGTTGATCAAGTCTTGTTAACAAACTCATTCCGATAATCATGAAACCAGAGAAATTTCGAATAACAGTAAGTTACCTCAACGGGGATATGCACATCCCCTATAATAAGTATATCATATTTCTTCTTGATGGTAGGAAGAGGAATTCAAAACCTCCAAATATAATCGATGGAATTTTTCCGATAGAATTGATACTATGAACTTGAGGTTGTTTCCTCGGAAAGTGTATTGTATGCTCATTACCATTAACATGAAAAGTGACATTGCCTTTGTTGCAATCAATAACAGCCCCTGCAGTATTAAGAAAAGGTCTTCCAAGAATAATAGACATACTATCATCCTCGGAATATCAAGAATAACAAAGTCCGTTAAAATAGTAAAGTTCCCAACCACAATAGGCACATCCTCACAAATACCGACAGGTATAGCAGTTGATTTATCAGCCATTTGCAAAGATATTTCGATAGGTGTCAGCTTATTCAAGTCAAGTCTACGATATAAAGAGAGAGACATAACACTAACACCGGCTCCAAGATCACATAAAGCAGTTTCAATATAATTTCTTTTAATGGAGCAAGGTATATTAGGTACTCCAGGATCTCCAAGTTTCTTTGGTATTCCACCCTTAAAAGTATAATTAGCAAACATGGTGGAAATCTCAGCTTCCGGTATCTTTCTTTTATTAGTAATGACATCCTTCATATATTTAGCATAAGGATTTGTTTTGAGCACATCAGTTAATCGCATACGCAAAAAGATGGGCCTAATCATTTCAGCAAAGCGCTCAAAATCCTCATCATCCTTTTTCTTGGATGGTTTTGGAGGAAAAGGCATGGGTTTTTGAACCCAAGGTTCACTTTATTTACCATGTTTCCTAGCAACAAAGTCTCTTTTATCATAATGTTGATTCTTTGATTGTGGGTTATCAAGATCAACAGCAGGTTCAATTTCTACATCATTGTCATTACTAGGTTTAGCATCATCATGAACATCATCATTTATATTTTCATTAGGTTCATGTTCATTACCAGATTGTGTTTCAACATCAGACATAGAGGTATCATTTGGATTATCAGGTGGTTTAGCAATAGGTTCACTAGAAGTTTGCACGGTTCTATCATTTTTCTTTTTCTTCTTTTTAGAAGAACTAGGAACATCAATATTATTTCTTTGAGAATCTTGCTCGATTCTCTTAGGGTGGCCTTCAGGATACAAAAGTTCCTGAGTCATTCTACCAGTTCTAGTAGCCACTCTAACAGCATAATCATTTTTCTTACTATTCATTTCATCAAGCACTTCTTTGTGAGCCTTAAGTACTTGTTCTACTTGCGTGGTAACCACAGAAGCATGTTTGCTAACAAGTTTAAGTTCACCTTTAATATTAGCCATATAATCACCCAAGCGTCTAATCATATAAGCATTTTCTTTTAATTGTCTACCAAAATAAGCATTGAAGTCATATTGCTTAAACATAAAGTTATCAAACTCATCCAAGCACTGACTAGCAATTTTAGTAGGAGGGACTTCGGCTTTATCATATCTATAGAGAGAATTTACCTTTACTACCTGTGTCGGGATATCGAGATCAGGAGGTTCTTCAATAAATAAAGAATTGAGATCATAAGTTTCTTCAACAGGCGGTGAATTAAGACCATGTATTTCTTCAATAGGAGGTAAATTCTTAACGTCTTCAGCTTTAATACCTTTCTCTTTCATAGATTTCTTTGCCTCTTGCATATCTTCGGGACTAAGAAATAGAACACCTCTCTTCTTCGGAGTTGGTTTAGGAATAGGCTCAGTAATTGGAGCAGGAGCTGGCTCAGGAGCTGGCTCAGGAGGTGCCCAATTATTTTCATTTGTCAACATATTATTCAATAGAATTTTAGCTTCATCTGGTGTTCTTTCCCTGAAAGAGAACCAGCACAACTATCCAGGTAATCTCTGGAAGCATTAGTTAGTCCATTATGAAAGATATCAAGTATTTCAGGTTTCTTAAGAGGATGATCAGGCAAAGCATTAAGTAACTTGAGAAGCCTCCCCCAAGCTTGTGGGAGACTCTCTTCTTTAATTTGCACGAAGTTGTATATTTCCCTCAAAGCAGCTTGTTTCTTATGAGTAGGGAAATATTTAGCAGAGAAGTAATAAATCATATCCTGGGGACTACGCACACTACCAGGATCAAGAGAATTAAACCATATCTTAGCATCACCCTTTAATGAGAACGGAAATATTTTGAGTATATGGAAGTAACGCGATCTCTCATCATTAGTGAACAGGGCAGCTATATCATTTAACTTAGTAAGATGTGCCACAACAGTTTCAGATTCATAGCCATAAAATGGATCAGATTCAACCAAAGTAATTATATCAGGATCAACAAAGAATTCATAATCCTTATCAGGAACACAAAAGGTGAAGTAGCAAAAGCAGGGTCGGGTTTCATTTTATCTCTAAGTGATTCTTTGTTCCATTTAACTAATAACCTCTTGAGCTCATATCTATCTTTGCAAGCTAAAATAGCGGCAGAAGATTCCATATCAAAAAGATAGCCCTCGGGAATAACAGGCATATTTTCATCATCACTTTCATCATCGTATTCAGATTCAATAATTTCTTTTTCTCTAGCCCTAGCAATTTGTCCATCAAGAAATTCACTAAGGGGCACAATAGTATCAGGCATAGAAGCAGTTTCATCATAAGTATCATGCATAGCATAAGTGGCATCATCAATAACATGCGACATATCAGAATGAATAGCAGAAGCAGGTGTAGGTGTCGCAAACTTACTCATAACAGAAGGTGAATCAAGTGCAGAGCTAGATGGCAGTTCCTTACTTCCCCTTGTAGTTGAGGGATAGATCTTGGTTTTTGGATCTCTCAAGTTCTTCATAATGATAAGCAGATATATATCCCAAGTGACTCAAAGAATAGAGCTATGCTCCCCGGCAACGGCGCCAGAAATTAGTCTTGATAACCCACAAGTATAGGGGATCGCAACAGCTTTCGAGGGTAGAGTATTCAACCCAAATTTATTGATTCGACACAAGGGGAGACAAAGAATATTCTCAAGTATTAGCAGCTGAGTTGTCAATTCAACCACACCTGGAAACTTAGTATCTGCAGCAAAGTGTTTAGTAGCACAGTAATATGATAGTGGTGGTAACGGTATGAAAAGTGTAGTGCAAGCAAAAGTAAATATTTTTGGTATTTTGTAGTGATTGTAACAGTAGCAGCGGAAAAGTAAATAAGCGAGAACCAGTATATGGAAAACTCGTAGGCACCGGATCAGTGATGGATAATTATGCCGGATGCGGTTCATCATGTAACAGTCATAACATTGGGTGACACAGAACTAGCTCCAATTCATCAATGTAATGTAGGCATGTATTCCATATATAGTCATACGTGCTTATGGAAAAGAACTTGCATGACATCTTTTGTCCTACCCTCCCGTGGCAGCGGGGTCCTATTGGAAACTAAGGGATATTAAGGCCTCCTTTTAATAGAGAACCGGAACAAAGCATTAGCACATAGTGAATACATGAACTCCTCAAACTATGGTCATCACCGGGAGTGGTCCCGATTATTGTCACTTCGGGGTTGCCGGATCATAACACATAGTAGGTGACTATAGACTTGCAAGATAGGATCAAGAACTCACATATATTCATGAAAACATAATAGGTTCAGATCTGAAATCATGGCACTCGGGCCCTAGTGACAAGCATTAAGCATAGCAAAGTCATAGCAACATCAATCTCAGAACATAATGGATACTAGGGATCAAACCCTAACAAAACAAACTCGATTACATGATAAATCTCATCCAACCCATCACCGTCCAGCAAGCCTATGATGGAATTACTCACGCACGGCAGTGAGCATCATGAAATTGGTGATGGAGGATGGTTGATGATGACGACGGCGACGAATCCCCCTCTCCGGAGCCCCGAACAGACTCCAGATCAGCCCTCCCGAGAGGTTTTAGGGCTTGGCGGCGGCTCCGTATCGTAAAATGCGATGATTTCTTCTCCCTGATTTTTCTCTCCAAAAGCGAATATATAGAGTTGGAATTGGCGTCGGAGGGTTCCAGGGGGGCCACGAGGTAGGGGGGCGCGCCCTAGGGGGGCGCCCCCACCATCGTGGACAGGGTGTGGCCCCCTGGTCTTCATCTTTGGCGAGGATTTTTTATTATTTTTTCTAAGATGTTTCGTGGAGTTTCAGGTCATTCCGAGAATATTTGCTTTCTGCACATAAAACAACACCATGGCAATTCTGCTGAAAACAGCGTCAGTCCGGGTTAGTTCCATTCAAAGCATACAAGTTAGAGTCCAAAACAAGGGCAAAAGTGTTTGGAAAAGTAGATACGACGGAGACGTATCAGAAGGCTATATTCGGACATCAGAAAGGTTCCGAGTGATTCGGGTATTTTTCGGAGTACCGGAGAGTTACGGGAATTCGCCAGGGGAAGTACTGGGCCTTCATGGGCCTTAGTGTAAAGGAGAAGGGCCACAAGGGGAGGCCGCCCCCCCCCTCTTTCCTTCTCCCTCTCCTCTCCTTCCTTCTTCTCCTACTTGGAGGAAAGGGGGAAACCTACTCCTACTAGGAGTAGGAATCCCCCCTTTGGGCGCGCCCCTTGTGGCCGGCCCTCCCCTCCTCCACACTTTTATATACGGGGGAGGGGGCACCCCATAGACACACAAGTTGATCTTTAGCCGTGTGCGGTGCCCCCCTCCATAGTTTTCCACCTCGGTCATATTCTTGTAGTGCTTAGGCGAAGGCCTACATTAGTAACTCCATCATCACCATCACCACGCCGTCGTGCTGACGAAAATCTTCCACGGCCTCAGCTGGATCTAGAGTTTGAGGGACGTCACCGAGCTGAACGTGTGCAGATCGCGGAGGTGCCGTGCGTTCGGTACTTGATCAGTTGGATCACGAAGACGTTGGACTATATCAACCGCATTACTTAACGCTTTGCTTTCGGTCTACGAGGGTACGTGGAAATACTCTCCCCGATCATTGCTATGCTTATCCTATATAGATCTTGAGTGATCGTAGGCAAATTTTTGAAATACTACGTTCCCCAACACCTATATCCCACCTGAGGTGTATGATCTAACTTGCAATGTTTATATTTCTCATATCATGCATATGGTGTCTTGCATTCTTAGTTTAGGCATCATATACACAATATTCAATGACATCTGCTTAGTTTAGAGATCATACATGCGAGTGCCAA
Organism: Triticum aestivum; assembly: GCF_018294505.1. Taxonomy (NCBI): domain Eukaryota; kingdom Viridiplantae; phylum Streptophyta; class Magnoliopsida; order Poales; family Poaceae; genus Triticum; species Triticum aestivum. Next base: position 81,623,167 of record NC_057806.1, on the reverse strand, counting down.
CTGCTTACTATATGAATCAATTATGTGAATTATATCATGCCATCATGTATACTTAGACAACATGTATGTGAATTATTTCATCCCAACCTATTTTAGAAATAAATCATATAGTTATGTCATGTCATCATGTTTAGATACTCATCGTATGTTGAATTATGCCATTATATCATGTTAAGTTATCCATCATATTCTGAAACTGTGTCATGCTATCATGTTTAGTTAGCCATCATATATGTGAAATTGTGTCATGTTGTCCTATTTGGTTAGACAACATATATGTGAATTACCACCACTGCCTATCATACAATGTCTGCTCGTTCAATTTATTTTCTTGTTTATCAGCCATTTGAATTGGAGGGGGTGATGGCAAAATCTAAGGGAGTAAAAACCCGTTCTTTACAAAAGACGGTGCCACCCATTGATTTAAATAGAACCATGGTTGTACTGGCCCATGAACTATATAGCCCCACCACATATAATCAAGACTCTTCCAGATTGTACACCTACGCCGGTGGACAGAGAACTAGCTACACCCCATCTAACCCCCAACCCAGCAGATAGTAACCCACTTCTAGTTCACACAGCGCCATGTCCACCATAAAGTACCCCCACACGAGCAGTTTGTAAAGCAACTACAGTGCAGAAAGCACGAAGACCACCACAATGAACCCAAACTCCACGTTTAAAGCAGAAGAGCAACTGTTCTCAGGTCAAATTCCGTAGCTATGTTCCATACTCCTTCGCTCTTGCATCACTGTATTTTCTCATACCAACAAATTTCGAATTTTAAGGATCCAATTGAAACTCCAATGGCGCAATAGGTATGTTTTGATAACCCACAAGTATAGGGGGTCACAACAGTTTTCGAGGGTACAGTATTCAACCCAAATTTATATATTCAACACAAGGGGAGCCAAAGAATATTTGAAGGTATTAGCAGCTGAGTTGTCAATTCAACCACACCTGGAGATAGCAACGTGATCAGTAGCAAAGTAATATGATAGTTTTGATAATAGTGACAGTAGTAACAGTAACCGTAACAGTGATAGCAGTAGTTTTGTAGCAAGTGCAATAGTGACGATAGCAGTAGTAACTTAGCAAGAACAATATAAGATAAATTCATAGGCATTGGATCGGTGACTTGTTGGATGATATTCATCATGAGACAGTTATAACCTAGGGCAAGACGGCACTAGCTCCAGTTCATCAATATAATGTAGGCATGTATTCCATAAATAGTCATACGTGCTTATCGAAAGAACTTGCATGACATCTTTTGTCCTACCCTCCCGTGCCAGCGGGGTCCTATTGCAAACTAAGGGATATTGAGGCCTCCTTTTAATAGAGAACCGGAACAAAGCATTAACACATGGTGAATACATGAACTCCTCAAACTACGGTCATCACCGGGAGTGGTCCCGACTATTGTCACTCCGGGATTGCCGGATCATAACACGTAGTAGGTGACTATAACTTGCAAGATCGGATCTAGAACATGGATATAATGGTGATAACATAAACGGTTCAGATCTGAAATCATGGCACCCAGGCCCAAAGTGACAAGCATTAAGCATGACAAAGTCATAGCAACATCAATCTTAGAACATCGTGGATACTAGGGATTAGGCCCTAACAAAACTAACTCGATTACATGATGAATCTCATCCAACTCCTCACTGGCCAGCGAGCCTATGAAGGAATTACTCACTCCCGTTGGGGAGCATCATGGAATTGGCGATGGAGAAAGGTTGGTGATGATGAAGAACGAAGATCCCCCTCTCCGGAGCCCCAAACAGACTCCAGATCTGGCCTCCCGATGAAGAACAGGAGGTGACAGCGACTCCGTCTCGTGGATGGCGATAATTCTTTCTCCCTAGTTTTTTTCTCTGAAAAATAGGATTTTATAGCGTCGGTTTCAAGGTCTGCGGGGCCACGAGGTGGGGACAACCCACCTGAGCGCGCCAGGAGGGGGGTGCGCCCTGGTGGGTTGTGCCCACCCAGGTGCCCCCTCAGATGGATCTTGGCTCCAGAGATTCTTATTTATTGTATAAAAAATCCTCGCAAAGTTTCGGTCCATTCCGAGAACATTTATTTCTGCACAAAAACAACACCATGGTAGTTCTGCTGAAAACATCATCAGTCCGGGGTTAGTTTCATTCTAATCATCCAAATTAGAGTCCAAAACAAGAGGAAAAGCATTAGGAAAAGTAGATACATTGGAGACGTATCAACTCCCCCAAGCTTAAACCTTTGCTTGTCCTCAAGCAATTCAGTTGATAAACTGAAAGTGAAAAAGAAAAACTTGTACGAACTCTTTTGCTCTTGTTTGCATAAATAAGCTTAAACAGCACCCAGGTTTTCAGCCAACATTATAACTAACCATGTCGACAATAACTCTTAAATATTATATTAACTCATATCAATGACATAATCAGCGAGCGAGCAATAATAGGATATCTCAGACAGCAACATGTTGTCAAAACAACCATGATATAATATGACAATAGTGGTATCTTGCTAACCCTTTCTGAGACCGCAAAACATAAATGCAGAGCACCTCCAAAGTTCAAGTAGCGACTAAACATTGTAATTCATGGTAGAAAAGATCCAGTCATGATGCACCCAACATTAGCTACACAAAATGCGTAAGTCATGACAGTAGTGCTCTTAGGTTCTGGCGCTTGTTTTAGAAGGTGATGACACAGCATAAAAGTAAATAGATAGTCCCTCCGTAGAGGGAAGCAGTGATTTGCAGAGGTGCCAGAGCTCCAGTTTTTAAAACAAGGGTAAATGATATTTTGAGACATGCACCCTTCTCATTTACTTCACGACTATAAGTTATCGATATCTTCCATGCTAAGCACGCTAGTGGCGGTTCACAAGCGATAAAAGTAAAGGTTTACTCCCCCTCCACCAACAATCACACTCCACGGCTTGTCCGAAACAACGGGTGTTGTCCAAACCAACAACAGCCCCAAGGGAGTTTTGTTTAATTATTTGCATTTTTTAGTTTGGGACTAGGAATCCCTATTACCGCCCTTTTCTCGTGCGATGGCGAGTGAATAAACACTCACCTGAGAATAACCCGCTTAGCATGGAAGATACCGACCACCTCCTGTTGTTCCATGAACGATCCAGGCACACAAAAAGGATATTTATTAGAAGTTTTTAGAGGTGGCACATGCAAATTTACTTAGGATGGCAGGGTAATACCGCATATAGGTAGGTATGGTGGACTCATCTGGAATAACTTTGGGTTCAAGATTTTTTATGTACAAGCAGAATTCCCACTTAGTACAGGCGAAGGCTAGCAAATAGATTGAGAAGCGGCCAGCTAGAGAGCAACAACGGTCATGAACATGCATTATGCATAAGTAACATTCGATGAACTGGCCATGGCAGAGAGAAACTAGTATGAACTCGACTTGTTCTCTTTGTGTAAATATGTTTAACCTAGTATCCATGATTCATCCCATTATGATTAAACATGTTTGCAATGACAATTAGAGATTATAGTTTCTCATGCCATGCATAAGTATCTGGAGTGGATAATGATTTATCTTGGATATCAACATTGCATTAAAATGATTGTGATGTAGTATGATGATATGGTATCCTCCTCTGAAGTTCGAGTGGCTTGACTTGGTACATGTTCATGCATGTAGTTCAATCAAAACCAACATGCATGTAGTGGGGTGGCATGGGCCATAACTCAGTAGCATTCACGTCTAGCAGTACGGCACACGCCACCCACACGAGTCCCATCCGACACCAATTTTCTTGGAGTCCGTGCTACAGCCATCTCTTGTCCCTCCTGTTTTCTCAGCCATCCGACAAGATAATTAAGGTAGTATCATATACTACTACATGGATTTGAAGGAAAGATAAAAATACATACGGATCCATCAACGTTCAACGACATCCTCACGCCCTAGTGCACCGGGTCACCAACCAACGTGTGAGGAGCAGCGGCGTTGGCGGCGAGCTCAACGTGCTTCTGAATAGTGTCGTCCAAGGTTGCCCTGGGCTCCAAGAAGGCCAGCATCCTATCGTCCTCCTCTTGCATGTAGTAGTCCTTGTGGATGATTTGCGCATAGACGTGGGTGATTATGTCAATGGTGTCTTGCTGCGCCAGGTGCTGCGCGGCGAGCGCGACCTCGAGGTGGACATTCTCCGGCGCGACGGTGGGCAGTCGCAGGGCCACCAGTGCATCCAAGAGGTTGTTACCATAGTGGCCGTTGAGGGTGGCGGGCATCGCAGAGCTAGGGCGCGTCGGCTGGAGGCTTACGTCAAAGTCGTCCGCAAGCTTCTTGACGACGGTGAACTTGTCGAGGAAACCGACGAGGACCTCGTCGAACAAGGAGACGAAGATGTCGTCCAAGCGGCCCCTCGCCCTGGTGGCCTCAAGCAATACTACCTGGAGACGTTCCTTGGTGCCGGTGGACGTGGTAGTACTCCTAAATCCATACGGTGGTGCTACTAGTACTAGTAGTAGTACTACCAATGTAGTAGTAGGAGTACTAGCACTGTACTACCCGTTGGTCAAATTATTACGTGTTGCTCCTCACAGTGAAGTGACAAGACCCTGCGCCGGAGATGACACCTGAGTATGGGCGCCGTGTTCGGCATACCATAGTCAGCCTCACCGTCTGCAGTCACTATCATCATGGTTGTGGAGCTAGCCTGCTTACAACTAGCCCTGTTCGACATAATTTCCCGTGCGTAGATGCTCGTGCATTGCACGGAACACCAAGATTGGGGGTGGACGGCTCCGGCAGCGGCCATCGTGCCAGATTTTTCCACGGCCTTCTACTCCTAGATTGTGAGAGATAAGGAGTTGTTTTTAAATAGGGAACAAGTGCGGGCATCTTTTTGCAAAAATGGAGAAGCTTGGTTTGTATGCGTCAGATCTAGATCCGACGGCTATTGGTGAAAGATGGGAGGCACAACATCATCACCAACTCAGGACCTGTTTGATTCGCATGATTTTGAAAATGCAGGAATAGGACACGGCAATATTACAAGTTTCAAACTGATATTACAAATGTTAGGAGTAATGCTGCACCTACGAAGAGGGAATTACTAGGAAGATTACGTAAGAACTTTCGTTACTTTAGGTGGATGCAGCATTATCGTACAAACTAAAATCCACCGCCCTGACAAGTCACTAATGGGAAAATAAGTTTTCGAGTCTCTAGCCACTTGATGTTTCAAAAACAAATTCAGCTTCTGCGGAGAAATGAGCTCCACCATGTACCCGTGCGGGTGTGGCTGGGCACGAAGCGTGAGTACGTGCACGGTGCACCTATTCTCTTCTTGTATACATACACCACCTACGTGGGGTTGTGTGAGAGAGATACAAACCTAGAGAGATATAGTGTGTGGGTCCTTGAGAGTTTTTTTGTGGGGGGGGGGTCAATCAAAAATTTTAACATATGCAATGAGTGTGAAATAGAGTCCTGGATATAACATATATATAGAGGGGGCCGATCCACGAGAAGAGAGTGGAGGTATCATCGGCTTGAGGTGTCCATAGAATCGAAGAGAGGGATGATGTGTGTGTGTGTGCGCGCGCGCGATCGATAAAGAGTGCCATCGAATTTGTGTGTGCCCACGTCAAAGATATAGAGTGGCTGGCCTACTAGAACGTGAGATGGGACATGTGCAGTTTGTCTCTGTGGCATGGATACATACCTGCAGCGCTCGACTATCAGTGTGTGGTGGGGGAAGAGGGAGGCCCAATTAACTATATAGGTACAATGGCTGGTATGTGTGTGGAGGAGGAGAGAGGCCTACCTCATGTATTAAGGAGATCGATCTGCCTCATGTATTAAGGGAGATCGATCGGCATCCATGCATATGTGCAGGAGATGAATAAGGTTGGGAGAGAGACAGAGCTAGAGTGTTGTAGGGGGTGGTAGTGGAGTTGCTTCTAACAAATGGTGTGATAGGCTTGCTAGACAAACGGAAGGCACGCCCGCAATATCAATAAGAGAGGAGATGGCTGCTTGTTGTCTATGCACATGCGTGTGAGAGACGGGTCAGGAGGCATGCATGAATGATGACGGACGATGTGGCTGTGGTAAGCAGACGTAACTACATAGGAAGATCAATCGCCCTTTGTAAGATAAAGGAGAGACATAACTTGTGAGGTACGTTAATCTATGGGGGGTAGTTAAAGTCAATCTAGGTATATGTTGGGAGATCGATCGGTATACATGCATGTGTGTGTTAGAAGCAAATGAGGCATGAGGAGAAGGATAGAGAGAGAGGGATGCATGTAGGAGGTGGTACAAGAGGCATACTATATCGAGGGGGAGGAATGTGCGAGTACGAGAACGATGAAAAGAGTGGTGGGAGTGAGGCATGGACGGTGACAAGAGAAGAGGGGAAGCTTGTGTTTGTGCTAGGCACACCTGGCTAGAGAGGCATATCGATTGATGTGTGCCACAAAGAAGGAGCTGGGGGGCCTACACACACCATGGGTGAACGACCTAAAGTGAAAAGACGAATTTGCGTGATGGAGCTAGAGAATGCTGAGGGAGGGTGATAAGGATGCGGGCATGTGCATGCACAAGAGAAAGTTAGCGCTAGCTACAAAGATAAGAGGGTTGTGTGGGTGTAAAAGACGAATAGAGATCATATATACTTCATTATAAAAAGCGAATTCAGATATTTGAAGAATTTATCATAGTGTTTCATACAAACGGATGTGTGAATATATATAACGGTGATACACATGGTGTGGTTATGAACATGGTATACTACATTTAATATGTTTTATCTCTACTCTTATAAAAAACGGAGTTGTTGATGATGGTGTGCCTGCCATTCTGCATTATAGGTCATCTGATTTATATCTGGCGGATAACAAGGAAACTATGATGGTTGAAGTTGGCAACAATCATGATTGTAGATTCTTATTGAAATAGAGAAACGAATTCAAATCTAGTTCGAATTGCAGCGGTAGTATAGACATTTGGAATGCACTAAAATGTTGGTATGAGTAGGTTACATGCATTATACAGCAAGCGAAAAAAATTAATCGGACATAACATGGATTCATACTCCCTCCTTCCATCTATATAGGGCGTAATGAGATTATTAAGACCGCCTTTGACTATTGACAAGATTAATAGTACATGACATGCACAATGTGAAAATTATATCATTGAAAGAACCTTTCACAAACGAATTTAACGGTGTGCTTTGTGTAAGTTGCATGTCATATATCATTGCTCTAATATTTGGTCAAAGTTAGCATCGAAAACGCATTAGGCCCTATATAGATGGAAGGAGGGAGTAGCTTTGAATAGCATTTGTATAGTAAAACGGGGCAAGACTCTCTCTTTGTGTGGTGTGAATAGTTTTATTTTTTTCTTTTTCTTTTTGGTTGAGGGAAGTGCGAATTGATTTGGTACATACAAGTACAATATTACTACACGTTAGGCTTGTCCCTAAAATTCAACCCGCGTCTTGTTATATCCCGAAAATTCAGATATCGTGCTCCCAAAACTGGCGCCTTCACAACCCGCGCCTTGCTATCCTGAAATTACAACACGCGCGAAAACTCCCTCCAGCTGCCAAATCCCAACACACGAAATCCCCCTTCTAACCCTGAGCCGAAAGGTCCGCTAGTTCAAATCGGTGGGGGGTACTTTTGTAACACACCCTACATTTTGGACAAGCGCATTCCTAAGTCATGCTTCACCCACTCCCATCGCCCTCTTTTTGCCATTCGAAATCCCAGGCCGCCATAACCTCTCCGCTCCAGCCACGAAACCCCACCCTCCTCCATCCGCCACGTCACCGCAGCCCAGCCGGAGCCTCTTCCCCGATGACATCGTCCACCGCAACAGCTCAACGTCCCTCGTCCATCTCCCCGGATGAGAATCCGTCGTCCATCTCTCCGTCCCGCCGGTTCAGCCGCCCCGTCCTCCACCTCCAAGGATCTGCTCTGATGATCGCCTCATCTATCGCGGCTGCTCCATCCCCACAGCGTCGCCTTAACCTGCTCCACCGGAACCGCAGCATCCTCACCGACTCCTCGGACGAAGCCGAGGTCTACTCGGCGCCACCAAAGAGGTTGTACACTCATCGCATCGCACCTTCTCCTTAACTCGACCTTCCGGCGCTGACGGTGCTCCATCCCACACCCCCATGGAGCGGCTACCTTGAAGCCGGCGCCGCGGGCGACATCTCCACAGCGGCTCTCCCCCAGTGTGAGGCCCCTTCGGCGGCGGCGGCCATACCAGCCGGATCTGCTGCTGCTGCTCCGGCTCTCGCTCGATCGCTCGCTTGCCCAGCTGCTGCTGCTCTCCCCCTCGCTCGTGTTGCTGCTTTGCTCTGATTAAGCCACACTTCAGTCGACTGAATCGACTTTTGGGTTAGTCGATTTTCAGGGGTTGGGGGGGCTCGCCGGAGTTAAGGAAGAACCACCTGCAGCGGGGACGGGGGCTCGCCGGAGAGGTACCCCACTATCTATCCTAGGGTTCAGGGTGAGGGGCGGGGGCCTAGAGGGCTGGCCGGGGCGGCGGTGGCGAGTTGTTTCGGGGCGGCGAGGTGGCATTGGGGCCGGCGGTCCGGCCGGTGGTGGCTGGCGGCTCAGGGGGGTGCAGGTTGAAGATGAACTGCAGGCCCTCCCTAAACTACATGTCAAGTGCCTCTCTGCTACCATTGTGTTCAGTTTCGACAGTAGCATTCAGATTCCACAGTAAATTTCAGTTTCGACAGTTAAGTTCAGAGTCAAGAGTTTTTACCTCATCTGTTGTAGTCAGGTGGTTTTTGGTGATGTTAATTTTACATCCATTTTACATCATCTATTGGAGATGCTATTAGAATCCCACTTGAGATTGACGATGTTTGTCTTGTGCTGCTTCAGCCTTGACGTCTTATGGCTCACCGGAGCTGCTCCAACAACAGAACGATCCGTCACAACAGAGCAGTGCCCTGGACACCGTCTACAGATTCCACAGATCTTCCTCCACACCTCCGATAGCCACCTCTGCCTCAACTGCTTCAGCGACCAACCCAATGATGCTGAGGTCGACACGGCTATGGAAAATAGGTTGTACACTTGTTGCATCACTTATTACTATACATTCACGTCGATCCATTAGGGCTATTTTGGTTCAACGGAAAAACATCGATCCACTGGTTGTTACCATAACTCTAAATTTTTGCATGCTCTCCTTACATAATCTCACCATATTTTTTTCGTATGCATGTCAGATATTGTACACAGTCATGCTGAACATGTAGAGAAAAATAGAAGATTTTTGCGCGGCAATACAATGTCATGCAGACATTGCTCCATGGTGGGTTCAATGCCAAACCCTCCCCACCCCTCTCCAGATTGTAATCCAGAGGAAGATATTGTCGGATTTCGGGTTCCGGCAGACCCTTGAGGTTCGAACACTGGGGTGCGCGCGGAGATTTCACCTTGTACCTACCTGCACCCCTCTGCCTCGCTAAGATCTAATCTATGGAAAGAACAGCATAAGAGACACAGGGTTTATACTGGTTCGGGCCACCGTTGTGGTGTAATACCCTACTCCAGTGTGTGGTGTGGTGGATTGCCTCTTGGGCTGATGATGATGAGCAATACAAGGAAGAACAGCCTCGCAAGGGTCTGTTCTTGGCTGGGGGGATGAACTGCTAGGAGGAGTTCAGTCACCCTTCTCTCTCTGTGTGTGTGATGCTACTCGATTCGATCCTAGCTAGTTTCTCTCTTGGCTTCTAGATTCTCCCTTCTTGATTCCCCCTCTACCCTAGGAGTGGCTAGTCCTATTTATAGGCAAAGGCCCTGGGCCTCTTCCCCAATATTGAGCGGGAAGGGCGCCAACAATTGGCCATTTTGAAGGGGAACATCTGGTACACTTATCCTGACTAAAGTTGGTCCTCGCCTGCCAAAGGCTCTGGTGGTGACACTGGCTTGGGCTCCACAATGACTTCCTCCCTGCCGTTGGACTGGTCTTGGTCTCGTTGCACCGAAACGGGTGCCTTTGCACCAAAGAGGAAAGGACGACACTGCGCGGCTGGCGCCCGCCTGGTGCCATTGGTCGTCATGGCTTGCGTCACGGGCACCTCGTGAGGTACCCCGCCTTGATCTCTCCGCCTCCTCGCGAGCCAGCCTAATGAGGCCGTGCCTGAGGAAGCTCCGTGTCGTCCGCCCCGCGAGGCTTGGCCCCTCGCGAGGGTCTTGGGTCTGTGTTGATGAAGATGGGCTGTGCTGGGCCCCCTTTTGAGCCACGCCACAGGCCGCAGGCAGGCAAGTCTGGGGACCCTCATTCCTAGAACACCGACAGTAGCCCCCGGGCCCAAGGCGCGCCCGGACTTGGCCGTGCAGGGAGGCGAAAGGGCAAGAGCGAAGCGCCGCGGGCCCTAACAGCCTACGGCCTTGGGCGCCACGTGGCGGTTGACTAGACGTGGGCGCCTCAGCAACCGCGCGAGTTGATAAGGGAGCGGCATCTGCCTAGGCTTTGCTTTTTTTTTGCTTTCTCTGGTTGCTGCTCAGATCCCCTTTCTTGCGCCTCTCCTTCCTTCCTCCAAAATTTCCAGATCTACTCCGACCGCGTGACCTAGGAAGCCATGGCACCTCGTCTGTCCCCGGCCGGAGCTTGGTACTCGTCTGCCCTGGACTCGCCGAACGTGTCGGAGGCGAGCCTCGCCCGGTTCCGCCGGATGGCGGCGGTGCAGAGCATCGACGGGGCGAAGGCGTTCAAGGCCGGCTCCGCCACCCCTGAGGGCCAAGGGAGCACCTTCTATCCGTTATTTATAAGCACCATTGCTGCTGGCCTGGTGCCTCCCTTCTCCAAGTTCTTCTTCTCTGTCCTCCGCCATTATAAGCTACAGGCTCTGCATCTCCACCCCAACTCCATCCTTCTCCTGGCAATCTTCGCCTATTACTGTGAGGCTCACGTAGGGGTGCAGCCCTCAGTCGCCTTACTGCGCCACTACTTCTACCTCTGGACCTCTCGCGGTCCTGCTTCCGCGTGCGCGAGCTTCATCACGTACGGTGGCGCCATTGCCATTTCGAACCCCGGGAAAAGGATTGAGGGCTTCAGGAGCAAGTGGGTCTTGGCAGATGCTGGGCGCATCCACCCTCGGCTGATCTTGCCCACGGAGAAACCCACGAGCTCCAGCGATTGGGGTCGAGCAGAGCTCGCGGACCCCCGCGCGAAGCTGGTGTTGGAGAAGATGGACGCGGATCTGAGGCCGGCCAACATGGCGGCGGCGAAGCTGACCCGCGCGTCGCTGCTGAGGGAATTCCTGGAGCACCAACTGGCTCCACTTCGGCAGTACTCACTTCCGATGTGGAGGCCCCATCCGAGCCCCGCGGCCTTGGCCGACGAAGATCTGGCCGCGGTCCTCCAATCTTTGGTCGGGGGCGATGTGGCGAGGTTGGAGGGCGCTCCTACGCCCTTGTTCCTCCGCGACGACTGGGAGCAGGTAGTGGAGTCCATGCCCATCTTCAACGGGGACGGGCCTGTGCCCATGGAAACTCCCAGGGAATCGGTGGACGTGTCCTCCGACAACTCCAGCGAAGAGGAGGAAGGAGGGGAGCAGGAAAAAGGGCCTGACTCCGAGGTGACTGACGGAGAGTCGAGGGCTCCCCTCCCCCGGCGCAGGTCCCGCGCTCTCTGCCTCTCTCTGAGCGATGATGACGAGGATGATGACGAGCAGGGCGGCGGGAGCTTGCCCCCGATCCCGAAGAAGGACAGGACCGGGCTGATCTCTCGCGGGTCTGCCCCGGCCCCGAGGCGGACCGCAGACGCGCCTTCCGCTCCCGAGTTTCCCAAGGTTGACCCTTCCAGCCGGCTTTCAGGCTTCAAATTTGGCCGGAGGCTACCTGAGCTCACTGGCGACGACCCGTAAGCGCTTGATTCTTGTCTTTATTTCTTGTTCTGCTGCTGAGGCTTGACGTCCACATCTCTTGGACAGGCTAGCGCCCGCAGCAAAGAAGCCGAAGGGAGCTCCTGAGGTTCCATCCGTGGCAGCGCCTCTGCCCGCGAAGGAAGGTGACCGCGACGCACGGGCTTCTCCTGCCTGGTCGTCCTCGCGAGGCCTGGCTGAGCCGGCTGGGGCGAGCTCAGCCCCCATAGCCCAAGTGACTCCCGAGGTGCCTTTGCCTGCTGCCACCACTACAGCCGTTGGGGCGCAGCAGGCTCCGCCTCAGGATGTTGTGGTCGCGCTGTCGCCTTCTCCTCCTACTCCACCGACTGCTGTCTCTCCGACTCCTCCTGCCGTTCTGGATCGTGCTGCTGCTGAGCTGGACCGGCTGCGGCAGGATCTTCTTGGCACCGACCCTCGCTTGGTGGCCGGGCGCTTGGAGCTGGCTTCAGGATGGATTCGCTCCGACGCTTCGATTCGGGCGGCGTTGGTCCAGGCCTCGACGGCTTGCGATGAGGAGAGGCAGGCCGTCCTTGAGGCGAAGGCTGCTCGTGACGCAGCCCTGAGGGAGGTGGTCGACGTCCATGGTCGCTGCAAGGCGCTGGACGACAAGCTGCAAGGCCTGCGGGACCAGCTCGCGAAAGAGGTCCGCCTTCGCCAAGAGCAGGAAGAAGGCATGAAGGCTCGCGAGGCGGCCGTCAAGGAGAGGGAGGTCAAGCTCAGGAGGGGTCGTAACCGCCTAGGCGCGCTGGAGCAGGAGTTAGGGGCGAGGAAGGTCGAGCTGGACGACAAGGCCCAGGTTCTTGCCGAGGACCGCATGGCCTCCACGGAGATGGAGGCGAAGGCTCGCTCCTTGCTGAGTATGCTTTACGACAGCGGCCTGGAGAGCCCGCTGGCTCGCGCCGAGGATGGCCCCGCCAAGCTGCTTCCCTTCCTGGTTCGCGCTCTTGAAGATGTCGCCCTTGGCCTTGGCCCCACGGTCGAGGCCGAGGCGTGTGTCCTGTCTCCTGCAGCGTTGATGCGGGTCCTCACCCACATCTACCTTCGCGATCCCGGCGTCGACCTCGATAGCCTGCTAGAGCCAGTAAGGGGCGAGCGTGCCGCTGCCGCTGCCGAGGCCGTGAAGGGTCGCGCGGAGGCTCTGCTGGGGATGTTCCGGGCCTTCAGCACCAAGCCGAAGTAAGGCGCTGCTGACCCCGCTGCTCCATGAGGCGAACCCACTCCGTGCTGCTCCACCACCGACAAGTGACTCCGTTGTGGCTCCTGTCCTGCCTTTAATTCCTGCACATGTATCATGCCTCGGGGAGGCGTTTAAACTTGCATTTGGCATTGAGATAACAGTGTGGACTGTAATATTTGCTTTTGAATTCCTTGAAATTTACGCTTTTCCTTACTACTTGCTTATGTTCTACGCCGACAGAGCCCGGCCCCGCGCATACCTCAGCCGCCGTTAGCCCCGACCGAAAACCAGGACGGGACCAAGGAGTGAGGGGCTACGTGACAAGTTAGGCTCCTGAGTCGTGATGCTCAGGAGTCCCCCTTGGCGCACGAATAGCAAGTAGGGAGGTGTGATGTGGGTGGATCTACCGTTCTACGTCTGCAGAGCCCGGCCGCGCGCATACCTCAACCGCCGTTAGCCTTTCGGAACTAAGGAGTGAGGGGCTACGTGACCAGTTAGGCGCCTGAGTCGTGATGCTCAGTAGTCCCCCTTGACGCTCAAACGGCCTTCGTACCTTGGCTCCGCTCGGGGAGAGACGCGCGACGAATCAGGCCCGGGGGGCCTGGCTGGGTGGCGTGCGTCTGGGCGTGACCCAGGCGCAGCCCCCGTGCCCAGCCCCCTCGCGCGGCACTCCCGAGGGGAGGCATTACGATGAGGCTAGACACTGAGCTCTAGGCTCCCTGAGGTTGATGCGGCCCGGGGGCCGCCCTCAGTTGTTTATCACTAGCGCGGAGCATAGCGCTTCCGTATGTGTACGGGCATAGCCGTGTTGGGGAACGTTGCAGAAAACAAAAATTTCCTACTCGTTTCACCAAGATCATCTAGGAGTTCATCTAGCAACGAGTGATTAGATGCATCTACATACCTTTGTAGATCGCGAGCGGAAGCGTTCAAAAGAACGGTGATGATGTAGTCGTACTCGACGTGATCCAAATCACCGATGACCAGCGCCGAACGGACGGCACCTCCGCGTTCAACACACGTACGGGACGGGAGACGTCTCCTCCTTCTTGATCCAGCAAGGGGGAAGGAGAGGTTGATGAAGATCCAGCAGCACGACGGCGTGGTGGTGGATGCAGGGCGTCACAGCAGCAGGGCTTCGCCGAGACTACGAGGGAGAGAGGTAACGGGGGGAGGTGGAGGCGCCAGGGGGCTGGTGTATGAAGTCCCTCCTCTCCCCCACTATATATAGGGGTGCCAGGGGGGCTGGTGCGCAGCCTAGGAGATCTGATCTCCTAGGTGCGGCGGCCTGGGGAGGGTTTCCCTCCCCCCCAAGGCACCTCGGGGTGCCTTCCACCACATGGACTCTTCCATGGTGGAAACCCTAGGCGCATGGGCCTATAGGGGCTGGTGCCCTTGGCCCATCTAGGCCAAGGCGCACCCCCTACAGCCCATGTGGCCCCCCGAGACAGGTGGCCCCACCCGGTGGACCCCCGAGACCCTTCCGGTGGTCCCGGTACAATACCGATAACCCCAAAACTTGTCCCGATGCCCGAAATAGCACTTCCTATATATAATTCTTTACCTCCGGACCATTCCGAAACTCCTCGTGACGTCCGGGATCTCATCCGGGACTCCGAACAACATTCAGGTTTCTGCATATACATATCTTCATAACCCTAGCGTCACCGAACCTTAAGTGTGTAGACCCTACGGGTTCGGGAGACAAGCAGACATGACCGAGACGACTCTCCGGTCAATAACCAACAGCGGGATCTGGATACCCATGTTGGCTCCCACATGCTCCATGATGATCTCATCGGATGAACCACGATGTCGAGGATTTAATCAATCTTGTATGCTATTCCCTTTGTCTATCGATATGTTACTTGCCCGAGATTCGATCGTCGGTATCCCAATACCTTGTTCAATCTTGTTACCGGCAAGTCACTTTACTCGTACCGTAATGCATGATCCCGTGACCAGACACTTGGTCACTCTGAGCTCATTATGATGATGCATTACCGAGTGGGCCCAGTGATACCTCTCCGTCATACGGAGTGACAAATCCCAGTCTTGATCCATGTCACCCAACAGACACTTTCGGAGATACCCGTAGTCTACCTTTATAGTCACCCAGTTACGTTGTGACGTTTGGCATACCCAAAGCACTCCTTCGGTATCCGGGAGTTACACGATCTCATGGTCTAAGGAAAAGATACTTGACATTGGAAAACTCTAGCAAACGAACTATACGATTTTGTGCTATGTTTAGGATTGGGTCTTGTCCATCACATCATTCTCCCAATGATGTGATCTCGTTATCAATGACATCCAGTGTCCATAGTCAGGAAACCATGACTATCTGTTGATCAACGAGCTAGTCAACTAGAGGCTCACTAGGGACATGTCGGTGTCTGTTATTCACACATGTATTACGATTTCCGGATAACACAATTATAGCATGAATAAAGACAATTATCATGAACAAGGAAATATAATAATAATGCTTTTATTATTGCCTCTAGGGCATATTTCCAACAGTCTCCCACTTGCACTAGAGTCAATAATCTAGTTACATTGTGATGAATCGAACACCCATAGAATTCTGGTGTTGATCATGTTTTGCTCTAGGGAGAGGTTTAGTCAACGGATCTGCTATATTCAGGTCCGTATGTACTTTACAAATCTCTATGTCTCCATCTTGAACATTTTCACGAATGGAGTTGAAGCGACGCTTGATGTGCCTTGTCTTCTTGTGAAACCTGGGCTCCTTGGCAAGTGCAATAGCTCCAGTGTTGTCACAGAAGAGCTTGATCGGCCCCGACGCATTGGGTATGACTCCTAGGTCGGTGATGAACTCCTTCACCCATATTGCTTCATGTGCTGCCTCCGAGGCTGCCATGTATTCCGCTTCACATGTAGATCTCGCCACGACGCTTTGCTTGCAACTGCACCAGCTTCCCACCATTCAAAATATACACGTATCCGGTTTGTGACTTAGAGTCATCCAGATCTGTGTCGAAGCTAGCGTCGACGTAACCCTTTACGACGAGCTCTTCGTCACCTCCATAAACGAGAAACATTTCCTTAGTCCTTTTCAGGTACTTCAGGATATTCTTGACCGCTGTCCAGTGTTCCTTTCCGGGATTACTTTGGTACCTTCCTACCAAACTGACGGCAAGGTTAACATCAGGTCTGGTACACAGCATGGCATACATAATAGAACCTATGGCTGAGGCATAGGGGATGACGCTCATCTCTTCTATATCTTCTGCCGTGATCGGACATTGAGCTGAGCTCAATTTCATACCTTGTAACACAGGCAAGAACCCCTTCTTGGATTGATCCATATTGAACTTCTTCAATATCTTATCAAGGTATGTGCTTTGTGAAAGACCTATGAGGCGTCTCGATCTATCTCTATAGATTTTGATGCCTAATATATAAGCAGCTTCTCCAAGGTTCTTCATTGAAAAACTTTTATTCAAGTAGGCCTTGATGCTGTCCAAGAGTTCTATATCATTTCCCATCAAAAGTATGTCATCTACATATAATATGAGAAATGCTACAGAGCTCCCACTCACTTTCTTGTAAACGCAGGCTTCTCCATAAGTCTGTGTAAACCCAAACGCTTTGATCATCTCATCAAAGCGAATGTTCCAACTCCGAGATGCTTGCACCAGCCCATAAATCGAGCGTTGGAGCTTGCACACTTTGTCAGCATTCTTAGGATCGACAAAACCTTCCGGCTGTATCATATACAATTCTTCCTTAAGGAAACCATTAAGGAATGCCGTTTTGACGTCCATTTGCCATATTTCGTAATCATAGAATGCGGCAATTGCTAACATGATTCGGACGGACTTCAGCTTCGCTACCGGTGAGAAAGTCTCATCCTAGTCAACCCCTTGAACCTGTCGATAACCCTTAGCGACAAGCCAAGCTTTATAGATGGTCACATTACCATCCGCGTCTGTCTTCCTCTTAAAGATCCATTTATTTTCTATGGCTCGCCGCTCAATGGGCAAGTCAGTCAAAGTCCATACTCTGTTTTCATACATGGATCCTATCTCGGATTTCATGGCTTCCAGCCATTTGTCGGAATCCGGGCCCGCCATCGCTTCTTCATAGTTCAAAGGTTCACCGTTGTCTAACAGCATGATTTCCAAGACAGGGTTGCCGTACCACTCTGGTGCGGAACGTGTCCTTGTGGACCTTCGAATTTCAGTAGGGGCTTGATCAGAAGTATCTTGATCACTGTCATTAACTTCCTCTCTAGTCGGTGCAGGCACCTCAGGAACATTTTCTTGAGTTGCGCCATTTTCCGGTTCAAGAGGTAATACTTCATCAAGCTCTACTTTCCTCCCACTTACTTCTTTCGAGAGAAACTCTTTCTCCAGAAAGGACCCATTCTTGGCAACAAAGATCTTGCCTTCGGATCTGAGGTAGAAGGTGTACCCAATAGTTTCTTTTGGGTATCCTATGAAGACGCATTTTTCCGACTTGGGTTCGAGCTTTTCAGGTTGAAGTTTCTTGACATAAGCATCGCATCCCCAAACTTTTAGAAACGACAGCTTAGGTTTCTTCCCAAACCACAATTCATACGGTGTCCTCTCAACGGATTTCGACGGAGCCCTATTTAAAGTGAATGCGGCAGTCTCTAAATCATAGCCCCAAAAAGAAAGCGGTAAATCGGTAAGAGACATCATAGATCGCACCATATCTAACAGAGTGCGATTACGACGTTCGGACACACCATTACGCTGAGGTGTTCCAGGCGGCGTGAGTTGTGAAACTATTCCACATTATCTTAAGTGTGCCCCAAACTCGTGACTCAAGTATTCTCCTCCACGATCTGATCGTAGAAACTTGATTTTCCTGTCACATTGATTTTCAACCTCACTCTGAAATACCTTGAACTTTTCAAAGGTTTCAGACTTGTGTTTCATTAAGTAGATATACCCATACCTACTTAAATCATCAGTGAGGGTGAGAACATAACGATAGCCACCGCGAGCCTCAACACTCATTGGACCGCACACATCAGTATGTATGATTTCCAATAGGTCGGTTGCTCGCTCCATTGTTCCTGAGAACGGAGTCTTGGTCATTTTACCCATAAGGCATGGTTCGCATGTGTCAAATGATTCATAATCAAGAGACTCTAAAAGTCCATCAGCATGGAGCTTCTTCATGCGTTTGACACCTATGTGACCAAGGCGGCAGTGCCACAGGTATGTGGGACTATCATTATCAACCTTACTTCTTTTGGTACTCACATTATGAACATGTGTAGCATCACGTTCGAGATTCATAAGGAATAAACCATTCACCATAGGAGCATGACCATAAAACATATCTCTCATAAAAATGGAACAACCATTATTCTCAGATTTAAAAGAGTAGCCATCTCGAATTAAACGAGATCCTGATACAATGTTCATGCTCAAAGCTGGCATTAAATAACAATTATTAAGGTTTAAAACTAATCCCGAAGGGAGATGCAGAGGTAGCATGCCGACGGCGATCACATTGACCTTGGAACCATTCCCGACGCGCATCGTCACCTCGTCCTTTGCCAGTTTCCGCTTATTCCGCAGCCCCTGCTTTGAGTTACAAATGTGAGCAACTGCACCGGTATCAAATACCCAGGAGCTACTACGGGCACTAGTAAGGTACACATCAATTACATGTATATCACATATACCTTTTGTTTTGCCGGCCTTCTTATCCGCTAAGTACTTAGGGCAGTTCCGCTTCCAGTGACCGCTTCCCTTGCAATAAAAGCACTCAGTCTCGGGTTTGGGTCCATTCTTTGGCTTCTTCCCGGCAGCTTGCTTACCAGGCGCGGCAACCTCCTTGCCGTCCTTCTTGAAGTTCTTTTTACCCTTGCCTTTCTTGAACTTAGTGGTTTTATTGACCATCAACACTTGATGTTCCTTCCTGACTTCTACCTCTGCTGATTTCAGCATAGCAAATACTTCAGGAATGGTCTTTTCCATCCCCTGCATATTGAAGTTCATCACAAAGCTCTTGTAGCTTGGTGGAAGCGACTGGAGGATTCTGTCAATGACCGCATCATCCGGGAGATTAACTCCCAGCTGAGTCAAGCGGTTATGCAACCCAGACATAGTGAGTATGTGCTCACTGACAGAACTGTTTTCCTCCATCTTACAGCTGAAGAATTTGTCGGAGACTTCATATCTCTCGACCCGGGCATGAGCTTGGAAAACCATTTTCAGCTCTTCGAACATCTCATATGCTCCATGTCTCTCAAAACGCTTTTGGAGCCCCGGCTCTAGGCTGTAAAGCATGCCGCACTGAACGAGGGAGTAGTCATCGGAACGTGCCTGCCAAGCGTTCATAACATCTTGTTCTGCAGGGAGAACGGGTGCATCACCAAGCGGTGCTTGTAGGACATAATCTTTCTTGGCAGCTATGAGGATGATCCTCAGGTTCCGGACCCAGTCCGTATAGTTGCTGCCATCGTCTTTCAGCTTGGTTTTCTCTAGGAACGTGTTGAAGTTGAGGACTACGTTGGCCATTTAATCTACAAGACATATTGTAAAATATTTAGACTAAGTTCATGATAATTAAGTTCAACTAATCAAATTATTAATGAACTCCCACTTAGATTAGACATCCCTCTAGTCATCTAAGTATTACATGATCCGAGTTAAACTAGACCGTGTCCGATCATCACGTGAGACGGACTAGTCAACATCGGTGAACATCTTCATGTTGATCGTATCTTCTATACGACTCATGCTCGGCCTTTCGGTCTTCCGTGTTCCGAGGCCATGTCTGTACATGCTAGGCTCGTCAAGTCAACCTAAGTGTTTGCATGTGTAAATCTGTCTTACACCCGTTGTATGTGAACGTCTGAATAAAACACCCGATCATCACGTGGTGTTTGAAACAGCGAACTGTCGCAACGGTGCACAGTTAGGGGGAACACTTCTTGAAATTAGTATGAGGGATCACCTTATTTACTACCGTCGTTCTAAGTAAACAAGATGCAAAACATGATAAACATCACATGCAATCAAATAATAAACGTGACATGATATGGCCAATATCACATAGCTCCTTTGATCTCCATCTTGGGGCTCCATGATCATCTTGTCACCGGCTTGACACCATGATCTCCATCATCATGATCTCCATCATCGTGTCTCCATGAAGTTGCTCGCCAACTATTACTTCTACTACTATGGCTAACGCATTTAGCAATAAAGTAAAGTAATTTACATGGCGTTTCTTGATGACACGCAGGTCATATAAAAGAATAAAGACAACTCCTATGGCTCCTGCCGGTTGTCATACTCATCGACATGCAAGTCGTGATTCCTATTACAATAGCATGAACATCTCATACATCACATATAGATCATTCATCATTCATCACAACTTTGGCCATATCATATCACAAACCACTTGCTGCAAAAACAAGTTAGACGTCCTCTAATTGTTGTTGCAAGTTTTACGTGGCTGAATTAGGGTTCTAGCAAGAACGTTTTCTTACCTACGTTAAAGCCACAACGTGATTTGTCAACTTCTATTTACCCTTCATAAGGACCCTATTCATCGATTCCGCTCCAACTAAAGTAGGAGAGACAGACACCCGCCAGCCACCTTATGCAACTAGTGCATGTTAGTCGGTGGAACCGGTCTCACATAAGCGTACGTGTAAGGTTGGTCCGGGCCGCTTCATCCCACAATACCGCTGAAGCAAGAAAGGACTAGTAACGGCAAGAAAGTTGACAAATCTACGCCCACAACAAATTGTGTTCTACTCGCGCAAGAAGAACTACGCATAGACCTAGCTCATGATGCCACTGTTGGGGAACGTTGCAGAAAACAAAAATTTCCTACTCGTTTCACCAAGATCATCTAGGAGTTCATCTAGCAACGAGTGATTAGATGCATCTACATACCTTTGTAGATCGCGAGCGGAAGCGTTCAAAAGAACGGTGATGATGTAGTCATACTCGACGTGATCCAAATCACCGATGACCAAGCCGAACGGACGGCACCTCCGCGTTCAACACACGTACAGGACGGGAGACGTCTCCTCCTTCTTGATCCAGCAAGGGGGAAGGAGAGGTTGATGAAGATCCAGCAGCACGACGGCGTGGTGGTGGATGCAGGGCGTCACAGCAGCAGGGCTTCGCCGAGACTACGAGGGAGAGAGGTAACGGGGGGAGGTGGAGGCGCCAGGGGCTGGTGTATGAAGTCCCTCCTCTCCCCCACTATATATAGGGGTGCCAGGGGGCTGGTGCACAGCCTAGGAGATCTGATCTCCTAGGTGCGGCGGCCTGGGGAGGGTTTCCCTCCCCCCCAAGGCACCTCGGGGTGCCTTCCACCACATGGACTCTTCCATGGTGGAAACCCTAGGCGCATGGGCCTATAGGGGCTGGTGCCCTTGGCCCATCTAGGCCAAGGCGCACCCCCTACAGCCCATGTGGCCCCCCGGGACAGGTGACCCCACCCGGTGGACCCCCGGGACCCTTCCGGTGGTCCCGGTACAATACCGATAACCCCGAAACTTGTCCCGATGCCCGAAATAGCACTTCCTATATATAATTCTTTACCTCCGGACCATTCCGGAACTCCTCGTGACGTCCGGGATCTCATCCGGGACTCCGAACAACATTCGGGTTTCTGCATATACATATCTTCATAACCCTAGCGTCACCGAACCTTAAGTGTGTAGACCCTACGGGTTCGGGAGACAAGCAGACATGACCGAGACGACTCTCCGGTCAATAACCAACAGCGGGATCTGGATACCCATGTTGGCTCCCACATGCTCCACGATGATCTCATCGGATGAACCACGATGTCGAGGATTTAATCAATCCCGTATGCTATTCCCTTTGTCTATCGATATGTTACTTGCCCGAGATTCGATCGTCGGTATCCCAATACCTTGTTCAATCTCGTTACCGGCAAGTCACTTTACTCGTACCGTAATGCATGATCCCGTGACCAGACACTTGGTCACTCTGAGCTCATTATGATGATGCATTACCGAGTGGGCCCAGTGATACCTCTCCGTCATACGGAGTGACAAATCCCAGTCTTGATCCATGTCACCCAACAGACACTTTCGGAGATACCCGTAGTCTACCTTTATAGTCACCCAGTTACGTTGTGACGTTTGGCATACCCAAAGCACTCCTGCGGTATCCGGGAGTTACATGATCTCATGGTATAAGGAAAAGATACTTGACATTGGAAAACTCTAGCAAACGAACTATACGATCTTGTGCTATGTTTAGGATTGGGTCTTGTCCATCACATCATTCTCCCAATGATGTGATCTCGTTATCAATGACATCCAGTGTCCATAGTCAGGAAACCATGACTATCTGTTGATCAACGAGCTAGTCAACTAGAGGCTCACTAGGGACATGTCGGTGTCTGTTATTCACACATGTATTACGATTTCCGGATAACACAATTATAGCATGAATAAAGACAATTATCATGAACAAGGAAATATAATAATAATGCTTTTATTATTGCCTCTAGGGCATATTTCCAACAAGCCGCTCCTCGGTAGTGTCATCAGCCAGCGCGGAGCATGGTGCTTCCACTGGTACGTGGGAGGGGGCTCCCCTCTGGGAGGAGCCCCCGGGGCGTGTACAGCCCCACCTTGACACGTGGCTGGCACAGTAGGGCCTGGCGAGGTGTATCTGGGCACCCGTGAGCCAGCACGGGACTCACGGGGCCCTACCTCTAGGCGGGTTGCGCCCGGCACTGGGCCTTATCTTGTGATGTGTCCCTGCAAATTTGGTTAGATGCCGGCACTCTACGTCCTCGGGTCCCGGCCGTCGAGCTGGTCTCACCCGTCGCTAGTATGCCAGGTCATGATGCTGTGGACAAGGCCAGAGGGTGAGGGCTGGAGAGCCAGTAAGAGCCCTGAGTCGCGATGCTCAGGTACCCCCCCCCCCTTTAACGTGCAAGTGGTCGGCATGGAGAAGAAGAGGTGCCGTGGACAGGCATCAAATAATCAAGCATGGTGGGTCAAATGCATAGCCGAAAATAAACGCAAAAGGGATACATGCCGCTGGGTCTGGCCTGAGCGACTTGGGGGATGATGCAGCCCGAGGGGCGCCCCCAACAAGGTAAGCTAACAACATGAAATAAAAGGGATACATGCCGCAGGGACGGACCCAGGCGGCCTGGGCATAATGCAGCCCTGGGGGGTGCTCCCAGCTGGAAATGAAACTTGAAAGATGTCACCTGATGATGTTGAGGATGAAGGAGTGTTGGCGTAGCAGGCTCGGTGGGCTGCGGAAGCCGATCCTCACGAGCCCCCAGGCCCAGGGGCCTCGGGAGGCTCCGGAGGCGCTGGTGGCTCCTCGCGGACCATCTCCATCTCCGCCAGGGATGCGGAACGCCTGGCCTCTTGAGTCTCCATGATGCCCCTCATGAGGAGCTGGTACGTGGCAGCCGCGTTCGGCAAGCCGTAAGGCATGCAAACGTAGCTGTGGGGTGGACCTTCGCAGCGCCCCACTCGCGAGGGCCAGAGGCACTCCAGAGAGGTGACTCGATTGAGCCCTGGTATGTCGATGCAGACGCGCAGCCCACCATCCTCGCCTGGATGGGGAGCCACAGCTGGTAGGCGGCGGCCGCCTTTCATGACTCTTGACTCCTGTAGCTCCTGAATGGCCTTGCTGACGAACTCTTGAGGGTCTGTCCCTTCTTGCCTTACTCCTTCTTGAGGGAAACGTGCTTCGAAACACGCCTTCATGTGGTGCCCAAGTGCCTCCCTCGTGACCTTAGCCAGGTCGGTGGCCCTCCAGGGGAGAGCCCCCGAGCCCTGCCTGAGGAGGGCGCCGGGTGCGCTTTCCTATGCGATGGAAGGAGGTTCCCCCTGGGCACGCGCGGGCCCTGAGGGTCCTGCCTCCTGAGGGGCCGGGCCGGACGATGTCTTCTTCTTCTTGGAGGTGGTCTCGGGAAGCCTCCTGCTTCCGCGATCCGGGTCTTCCAGTGATGCGTCCTGAAAGGCTTGTTCCAGGGAACACACCGCGTCCTTCTCTTCACAGGGCATCGTGATGACTCCGCCACTTCCTGGCATCTTGAGGACGTTGTAGCCGTGGTGAGTTGCGGCCATGAACTTGGCCAGCGCTGGGTACCCAAGGATGGCGTTGTACGGCAGGCGAATGTGAGCAACGTCGAAGTCGATGAGCTCGGTGCGGTAGTTGTCGCGTGCCCCGAAGGTGATAGGGAGGCGGACCTGCCCAATCAGGACCGTGGAGCCGTCGGTGACTCCGGAGAAAGGCTTGGTTGGCTGAAGCTGGTTGTAGGGCACTTGGAGATTGTTGAATGTTTCCATGGACAGGACGTTGAGCCCTGCCCCGCCATCGATGAGGGTCCTGGTGACCACCATGTTGCTGATGATTGGGGAACAAAGCATCGGGAGGACTCCATCTGTGGCCGCACACTTGAGCTGATCTGCTGAGCTGAACGTGATGGCGCACGCCGACCACCTGAGAGGGCGCGTGGCTTCGAGCTGCATTCACTTCGCAAGTGAACTGCTTGAAGATGCATTGAGAGGCTGGGGCTTGAGCCCTGCCCAGGATGCAGGCGATCGCGCGCGGCTCCTGGAAGCCCCCTGTCAGGACCCCAACTCGATGTCACATCGATCTAGCTGGTAACACCTCATATCACTTTGCGGCCTCACGCACGGTATCCCCACGGGTGTCGTCTTACCTTTTTCCCGGGACCGTTTGCGCCTTTTGGCTCACGTATATGATAGTGTCGCTAGCATCCATATGATAAGGAGCCCGGGCTGACATGACTAGTCGTAAACCCAAAGCGGCACAGACTTACAGGGACAGGCATCCATGACCCAGCTTCGAACGTGTCGGTCATCAGCAAGTGGGTCCGGGCTGTAGCACTGGGCTAGCAGGACTCCGGTAAACCGGGCTGTAGCGGGCTAACAGGACTCCGGTACTCAAAGCGTGACATTTCCCCGAAGGGACAGACACAGGAACGAAGAAGGACACATGCCGGCCAGCCTAAGTGTTCCAGAGCAGTAGCAAGCTACCATGGCTCAGCGGTAACACTAGGAGACATTTCCCGGTAAGAGAGGCTACTAAAGATAAACAACTAGATAGTCAGATCCCACACATACCAAGCATTTCAATCATACACACAATATGCTCGATATGTGCAAATACAACGAAGCATCACAACATGACTCTACGACACAAGTACTTTATTTAAGGCTCAGGGAGCCATACATATCATACACAAAGGTACGGGTCTCACGACCCAACATACAAGTCATACAGTCATACAAACCAGCAGCGGAAGTACATTGTCTGGGTACAGACAACTAGTAAATAAAAGAGGCTGGAAAGCCTAGCTATACTACGTGGTCCATCACAAGCTCAGGGTCACCACCTGGGTCTTTAGCCTACTCGTTGATGTCAACGTCTACATAGAACCCATCAGAAGGGTTGCAGCGTCTTCTGTAAAAATATAGATTATAGCAACATGAGTACAAAGGTACTCAGCAAGACTTACATCAGATCCTACATACATGCATAGTATCAAGAAGGGTTGGTGGAGTTATTGCAGCAAGCCAGCTTTGACTCTTGGCTAGGCTATCCTACGATACTCCAACTTGAAATGTTTTGCGCACACGAGTCCACTACTCACCACTTCAATACACTACCGAGGATCCACCTCCGTCTTCCTACGGAAGAGCCATCCTCGGCACTCACACTTATCTTGAGGCTTTTAGTAGTCTCCATTTACTTGTCTATGAACTGTATAGGCAACCAAGTAGTCCTTTACCGCGGACGCGGCTATTCGAATAGATCATGTTAACCCTGCAGGGGTGTACTTCTTCATACATGTTTCCACCACTTAGCGTCTGCACACGACATGTGCTAGGCAGACTTCAAGCGAAAGCCGACGTGGGTGTAGACCACGACCTACCTAAACACTTAAGCCTCTAGTCCAGGTTTATCACCTATTCAGGTTCCATCCGCAGGGAGTCCGGCCGAGGTTTCCCATACGGCCCCGAACGATGTGAACAGGGTTCCCGAGATACCTAACGGGTATTCGGTACACCGTGCCACGTACCTACCGCATCACAGCCACCCCTACGGTCAGCGCTGTCCACGGCCTCCAGTAGGCTACAAACACCAGAAACTACTTGCAACTCCTGGACAGAGAGCTAGGGTGAATAAGAAGTCGAGCGGGGTCATATTTCAGGGCCCAATGCATGGTAGTAGCTGTATCTTAAATCACACATACAGATCTCAGTGCTTAAGGTCGGCTTCAATGAAACAACCCACCATGTACTCCTACATGGCCTCTCATCGATACCTTACCAAATCGTGTTCACCACACCACTCTCATTACCGACATAATCATTTCACTCTAGCCCATCACCCAGATGAACCAGACTGACACGACTCTAAGCATAGCAGGCATAGCAAGGTAGGAACAACACATACATATGGCTCAATCAACTCCTACACATGCTAGTGGGTTTCATCTAGTTACTGTGGCGAATGACAGTCATGCAGAGGAAAATGGGTTCAAACTACCGTAGCACACAGCAGTTTGAATCGCGTTGTCTTAATGCAGTAAAAGAGAGCAGGAGCGAGAACATGGGATTGTATCGATATGATCAATGGTTGGTTGCTTGCCTGATGGTTCGATGCACTGATACGGTTCTTCGTTAGGGTAATCACGGTACTCCTCGGAGGCAGAACCTGTCGCAAAGGACATCGATACACAAGCATCACCAAACAATGTGCAACAATATGATGCATGCATGAAACATGGCAATATGAGTGTGTTGGGCTAATGCAACTAAAACCAGAAGGGTTTGAACAAATTTGAATCAAAGATTCAAATTTCAAACTCAAACATGGCCTTTTAAGTGCTTTTCCTTATTCTGCTTAAAACATCAATTTAACTTGTTTGATCATGCATGAAAATAGTACAGATGGATAGATTGGATTTTTCTGATCATTTTTCATATATAATTTGTCCAATTTGGAGTTTAAGAATAAAAGTTATGAATTTTTGAAGTTTAAATAATATTCTGGAATTTCCTGATTTAATTTAAAATCCAGAAATCCAATTACTGCGTCAGCCTGACGTCAGTGTGACGTCAGCAGGTCAACGGAACAGGTCTGAGGTCAAACTGACAGTGGGTCCCGCATGTCAGGGTGGATATTTAATTAAAATTTAATTAAACTAATCCTGTTTAATTAACAGGGCTGGGCCCCCACCTGTCATTGACTCAGGGGAGTCAACCAGGGGGGCCCACCCGTGGTCAAGTCAAAGTCGGCTGCCGGCGTTTAGCCGCGGAGCCGACGCGGCGGCGGAAGTGGTTTTGGCCCATTTCGGCACCAAATGGACCGCGGAGACCACCGGAGCGGAGCTGAGGACAACCCGCAGCTCTTGGCGGAGCCCGTTGGGGTCGGGGTGGCGGAGTCGACGGCGGCGAGCTCGGCTGCGCCGCCGGGGTTCGTCGTGCACGGGAACGGGGTGTGAGCTCGAAGTCGAGCGAAGCCGAGGCGCTAGGGATGCTCTACGGGGTCTTGTGAACTCGTTGGACTCGTCGGGTGACCAAATGGTCCACCGGAGCTGCATCGACGGCGAGCTCGGCGATGGCGGAGGTTCGGCCGTGGTGGCGGAGGAGGCTATGGTGAGGGAACGAGGGGGAGAAGAGGGGAAACGGTGCCGTAGCTCACCGCGGTTGCAGTGGGCGTCGAAGCGGCTCGGAGGACGCGCGGAGACGGCGAATTCAACGGCGACGAGCGGTCGGGCCCGAGAGGGGAACGGCGACGGTGGCCGGCGATGTAGGCTTCCGGGGAGCTGTGGAGCGGTGGGGAGGAAGAGGGGGTCGTGGCGGAGCTCTGAGCTAGTCGGGGGAGTGAGGGGTGGTCGGAGACGGGGCTATGGCGAACGGCGGCAGACGGTGGTCTTCGGCCGTGAGAGAGAGAGAGAGGGAGCAGCACGGGAGAGAGAGGGGGGATAAGGCCAGGGGATCGGGGCGGCACGAGAAGAGCGCCGCCACGGGCGTCGCGCTGGCGGGGGAGGCAGGCAGGCGAGCTGGTGGCGTGCGGGCTGCCGGCCGTGCGCGCGCGCCGGCCACACTCCCCTCCCTCTGTCTGGACGAAGACGACAGAGAGGGAGGTGGGCTGGGCTGGCTGCTGGCTGGGCCAGCCAGCTGGCTGGGCGCACAGTGGAGGAGCCCAGGTAAGCTTCTCCCTGTATTATTTTTTCTGTTTTTTAATTTCTGACATTTGTTTTGATTTAAAAAATATATTAAATCATCTATTTAACTTATGCCAATTTTTGCAGGAGCTATTATATTATTCCAGAGCTCTTTTATAATTGGCATAATATTTGGGCATATATTAATATATATAATTAATATATTTCCAATGCAAATATTTATGCTTTAATTCCAAATGCCCAAAAATAAATGTCCATGAGCCACTAAAATATTGGTTTGATTTTTATCTCTGTCCAATATTTTCAGAGAGCAACATGAGCATTTTCTTGGACCCTTTTTGGAGAAATTTTTATTTGGATCATTTTCAAAAATGATTCTGAGGGTTTCACAGATCCCATTTCAAGTTTCTGATGAAAGAGTAAACATGATGCAACACTCTAATGCATGACTAGCTAGGATGTGACAACTCACCCCACTCAAAAGAATCTCGTCCCGAGATTTGGGTTCCTCCGGGAAGAAGGCGGGATACTCGAGTCGAAGACGATCCTCCCCTTTCCCAGTTGCTTCATCCTCAGAATGGTGCGACCATTGAACCTTGAGAAACTTGATATTATGGACGTCGGTGGTACGTTCGGCTTGATCAGGATACGAATGGGGTACTCTCGATATGTAAGATCATCTTGGAGATCAAGCGTTTCGTGGTCCACTTCACGGATAGGATCCGAGAAGCAACGCCTGAGTTGAGAAACGTGGAAGACATCGTGGACTCTGGAGAGGTGCGGAGGTAGTTCCAACTGGTAGGCAACTTCTCCTCGTTTGGCAAGAATGCGAAAAGGTCCAATGTAACGAGGAGCCAATTTGCCTTTGATACCGAAACGATGGGTTCCCTTCAGAGGGGTGACCCGAAGATAAGCCTTCTCGTCAACCTCGAAAGTCATAGCCTTATGTTTTCGGTCATATTGACTCTTTTGACGGATTGGGCTGTTTTCAACTTTTCACGAACGATACGAACTTGTTCTTCTGCTTCCTGAATCATATCCGGGCCAAAGAATTGTCTTTCCCCGGTCTCTGACCAGTTAAGGGGTGTTCGACATCGTCGTCCATAGAGAACTTCAAAAGGGGCTTTACCCAAGCTAGATTGATAGCTGTTGTTGTAAGCGAATTCGGCAAATGGAAGGCACTTCTCCCAGTCCATTCCGAAGAGATAACAGAGGCTCGAAGCATGTCTTCTAGAATTTGGTTGACGCGTTCCACTTGACCACTCGACTGAGGGTGGAAAGCGGTGCTAAAGGAGAGACGAGTTCCCATAGCATTTTGGAAACTTTCCCAAAATCGAGAGGTGAAAAGACTTCCTCGATCCGAGTTAATTTCCAAAGGAACACCATAGGGACACTATTCGGGAGATGTATAAGTCTGCCAGCTGACTAGCGGTTATACTCTCACGAACAGGTAAGAAATGGGCTACTTTGGAAAGACGATCGACCACGACGAAAATAGCATTATTCCCTCTCTTGGTCCTGGGAAAACCGGTAATGAAATCCATACCAATTTTATCCCATTTCCATTCAGGAATAGCTAAGGGTTGAAGGGTGCCAGCAGGCCGTTGATGCTCTGCTTTTACACGACGACAGACGTCGCAATTTGCAATATACTGAGCAATTTCTCTCTTCATCCTAGTCCACCAGAACCTCTGGCGTAGGTCCTGATACATTTTAGTACTACCGGGATGAATGGTGAGAGGAGATTCATGAGCCTCCTTAAGGATCAACTGCCGTAGATGCTGGTTCTTGGGAACCACTAGACGGTTCTCAAAGTACACAACACCATGATCATTTGTGGAGAAACAACTAGCACCTCCGCTAGCAATGTTCTCTTTGATTTTAGATATTCCCTTATCTCGCTTTTGGGCAGCGATGATTTGATCCGTAAGAGTAGGTTTTGCTACCAAGGTGGAAAGAAAACCTTGAGGTACAATGTGAAGGTTAAGCTTCCGAAATTCCTCATGGAGAAGCGGTTGACTTTGTTGTAACATCAGGTTGTTACAATAAGATTTACGACTTAGCGCATCAGCCATGACGTTGGCTTTCCCTGGGGTGTAGGTTATTCCTAAGTCGAAGTCTGTGATCAATTCAACCCAACGTCTCTGCCTGAGATTCAAATCCGGTTGGGTGAAAATATACTTCAGACTTTGGTGATCAGTGAATATTTCGCAACGATTACCGAGGAGGTAATGTCGCCAGGTCTTAAGTGCATAGACTACGGCTGCAAGCTCTAGATCATGAGTAGGATAATTCTCCTCATGTGGGTGCAATTGCCGTGAAGCGTAAGCAATTACGTGTCGATCTTGCATAAGAATGCAACCTAGTCCTTGTCGCGAGGCGTCGCAGTAGATAACAAAGTCCTTGGAGAAGTCTGGCGGTACCAGTACGGGAGCAGAGGTCAGGCGTCTTTTCAGTTCCTGAAAGCTGTGCTCACATTGTGGAGTCCATTCGAACTTCTTATCTTTCTTGAGGAGTTCGGTTAGAGGTTTAGCAACTTTGGAGAAGTTCTCGACAAAGCGACGGCAATAGCTCGCTAAGCCTAGAAAACTCCGAACTTGCTTGACCGATTCGGGTGGAGTCCAATTAAGGACGGCTTGAACTCGCTCAGGGTTAACAGCAATACCTTTACCAGATATTACATGACCCAGATAGGTCACTTCTGACAACCAGAATTCACATTTAGAAAATTTGGCATAAAGGCGATGCTCTCGAAGTTTCTTCAACACTAGCCTTAAATGTTCGGCATGTTCTTCCTCGTTCTTGGAGTAGATGAGTATATCATCGAGATAAACTACGACGAATTTATCCAAATACTCCATGAAGATTGAGTTCATTAACCGAGAAAAGGTGGCTGGAGCGTTGGTTAAACCGAAGGACATGACGGTGTACTCGTATTGGCCATAACGAGTAACAAAGGCCGTTTTAGGAATGTCCCCGTTTCTGATTTTGATTTGATGGTAGCCCAACCTCAAATCCATCTTGGAGAAGACTGAGGATCCAGCGAGCTGATCATACAGATCGTTGATCCTGGGAAGTGGATATTTGTTCTTGATTGTGACCAAATTGACAGGTCGGTAATCTACAACCATCCGGTCCGTACCATCCTTCTTCTTGACGAATAGGACGGGGCAAGCCCACGGAGATGAACTAGGGCGGATGAAACCCTTTTTCAAGGATTCATCGAGTTGTTTCTTAAGCTCGGCTAGTTCTAGGGGTGCCATCTTATAGGGTCTTCTAGCAATCGGAACGGTTCCTGGAATGAGGTCTATTACGAACTCAACATCCCTGTCAGGTGGAACACCTGGCAACTCCTCTGGAAAGACATCCGGGAAGTCACGGACTACCGGAACGTCCTCAAGGTCTGGCAAAGGGCTGGCGTTAAGAGAATATAATTGTCGCTTGGCTATTCGGGTCAAGACATTGACTATCTTCCCCGAAGGATGGGTGAGTTGAACAGTCCTAGAGAAGCAATCAATTTTGGCTTGATGAGCTGACATCCAGTCCATACCCAAAATGATATTAATATCTGAAGATTTAAGGGCTATCAAAGATGCGAGGAAAACAAGTCTGTCGACTTGGATTTCATTTCCATGGCTTACTCTAGAGGTTTGCCATTTGGATCCCGGAGTTTGAATTACCATAGAGGTTGGCATATCACCGAATGCGACGTTATGCAAGCGAGCATAGTTTTCAGATATAAAAGAATGAGAGGCTCCTGTATCGAAAAGAACAGATGCCGGGTGGCAATTAACAAGAAGCGTACCGAGAACGACGTTGGGATCCTCTTGAGCTTCTTCGGCAGAGATACAGTTGACATGGCCACGTGAAGCGGTGACCGGCTTGGCGTGGAACACTTTCCCTGTCGGCTTGCCACGGCCAACAGCTTTAGCAGATTGATTGGGGTTGGTCTGGGGACACTCACGCATATAGTGGCCAGATTCCCCACACTTGAAACAAGTCACGGAACTGGTACGTGGAGGAGCATTATTGGTTGGACCCCCATAGGGCTTGGCCGGTGCAGACTGTTGAACAGGGCGAGGCGCCTGGAAAGATGGCCTCGGTGTGAACCTGGGTGGCAGGGCGGTGTTGGGTACCCACACGCGGCGCTTCTGAGGACCAGCACCGGATGAGGAACCCATGTCACGGCCATGCTTGCGTGTTGCGTCATAGTCAGTCTGACCAGTTTCAGCACTGATGGCTTTGTTGACAAGTTTCGAAAAAGATGTGCACTCATGCAGACGGAGGTCGCGGCGAAGCTCAGGACTAAGGCCCTTACGGAACCTTGCTTGCTTCTTGGCGTCAGTAGACACTTCCTCAGTTGCATATCGTGCGAGATTACCAAACTCCCTGCTATAGACATCCACAGAAAGTCGGCCTTGGGTGAAATTGCAAAATTCTTCACGTTTACGGTCCATGAGACCCTCCGGAATGTGATGTTCACGGAAAGCCTCGCTGAACTCAGCCCAAGTAGTGACATGGCCCGCTGGGCGCATAGCTCCATAATTCTCCCACCATAGACTGGCGGGGCCTTCAAGATGATATGCAGCAAAGGTGACCTTGTCAGCCTCCGCTACCAGCGCGGAACGCAGCTTGTGAGAGATACTGCGAAGCCAGTCATCAGCGTCGAGAGGCTCGACGGAGTGGTGGAACGTGGGTGGATGCAATTTGATAAAATCACTGAGTGACACCACGTTAGCCCTCTGATGGTGTGCTGTATTCTGTTCAATACGCTCCAACAAACGGTTTGTCTCCCGCTTGTTTCTCTCAGCTTCCATCATAACCTCGGCTAGTGAAGGAGGATGAGGCAGATTTTCATTCCTGGCTTCACTGCCTTCGGCCTGCTCTTGGGAAGCAGGGTTAGCGCGCGTGTTGACCATCCTAGGTAAACAAGACAATGATTTAGTCAGGATGATAAAATTCCGACATAGGATACATAATGTAAGGAATAACTCGGAATGCAAGATGATCATCCGTATGACATGGTAGATACAGAAACTGCTTCTTTTATTCCATCGTCATACACACCATACAAGGTTTAGTACAAGACCAAACAAAGTACTATTACGGTGAAAAAGGATTACATCTCATCGGAGGCATTCCAAGCTCCTATACATTATTTTTCTACACCTCCGGAAAGAGTACAAACTAGGTCATATCCCACGAGTCACGCAGGACGATAGACGACACGGCTAGTGCGAACTAGTGATACTACCACTAACTCAGACCGATCCGTAGTAGTCCTCGTAGAAGTCACCTCCATAGCCTGGAAGTTCAACATGATCATCCGGAAACAGACGGTCTCGCGGAGCTTGTGGACCATAGGGGCTAGGATGAGGCCTTGGACCAACAAACGGTGGCCTGCGGGGACCGCGAGGTGGGGTGATGCCTCCTACATCACGCCAAACCATCACGTCTGGCAGAGCAGATCTCACAGGATAGAGATCGCGCATATCTGAATATCCAGCTTGCACCGCCGGTGCGAACCGAGTCAAAGTGGCCCAGTGGTCAGCACGGGTATTGAAGAGCTCTAACCTTAAGGCCCGATTTTCACGGTCCTTATCCTCGAGCATCTCAGCAGTGGTGCGAGTCCGTGAATCCTCCTGAGTGGAGTCAGCATAGATAGCCTGGAGATACCCTTGTGCTCCCGGAAGTGATCCTGGCATATACCGGAAATCAGAGTCCCGAAATAACCAGATCTGACTCGCATAATGGTCATCATAGAGTAGGCGGCGTCCTGCACAGCCATCTCAATAGTAACCCCGAGTCCATAGGAACAGTGAAGAGGCTCGGTGGATCCAGGATAAGATGGAAATATCCTGACAGTGCAGAGATACTGGCTTTGATTGAAGTCCCGGAATTGCTCTTCGACCGTGTACTCAGGATACCAGCGGTATCCAGCCTCAGTCATTACCCTGACCAACTTAGCAGTATGGCCGGGTACATCTAGGCATCGAGTCAGGCGAACCACTTGATTGAGGTCGCGAGTGGCCATCTGAAAGCACAATCATAATGCAAAGGCATTAGAATTTCTAGCAAAATTTCGGCAGCATAACAGCTGTAAATGCTCAAAAAGGATTTTGAGACATTTGACAAAGGATTTCGTACACACTCAACATCATCATATCAAAGTTCTGAAACCATTCTGGCAACATAATGTGGTAGTAGAACTGAACTAGGCTTGTATCCATCAAACTTATAAGGTACTACTGATTAGTAACTCGTGATCCTGATAGAGAGAACAGATCCTAATTCCTTAACCCCCGGTGGAAGAATGGACTGACTCAGATCAGAATGTCATAAGATAAAGGAGTAAAAAGAGCCTTACGTTCCAACCCACAAACAATTCCCCTACATATAACTAAAGAATTTCTAGACTCAACATCGACCAGTTTGGCTTGGAGAACCTACAGGCAGTCCGGCTCTGATGCCAACGCTGTCAGGACCCCGACTCGATGTCACATCGATCTAGCTGGTAACACCTCATATCACTTTGCGGCCTCACGCACGGTATCCCCACGGGTGTCGTCTTACCTTTTCCCGGGACCGTTTGCGCCTTTTGGCTCACGTATATGATAGTGTCGCTAGCATCCATATGATAAGGAGCCCGGGCTGACATGACTAGTCGTAAACCCAAAGTGGCACAGACTTACAGGGACAGGCATCCATGACCCAGCTTCGAACGTGTCGGTCATCAGCAAGTGGGTCCGGGCTGTAGCACTGGGCTAGCAGGACTCCGGTAAACCGGGCTGTAGCGGGCTAACAGGACTCCGGTACTCAAAGCGTGACATTTCCCCGAAGGGACAGACACAGGAACGAAGAAGGACACATGCCGGCCAGCCTAAGTGTTCCAGAGCAGTAGCAAGCTACCATGGCTCAGCGGTAACACTAGGAGACATTTCCCGGTAAGAGAGGCTACTAAAGATAAACAACTAGATAGTCAGATCCCACACATACCAAGCATTTCAATCATACACACAATATGCTCGATATGTGCAAATACAACGAAGCATCACAACATGACTCTACGACACAAGTACTTTATTTAAGGCTCAGGGAGCCATACATATCATACACAAAGGTACGGGTCTCACGACCCAACATACAAGTCATACAGTCATACAAGCCAACAGCGGAAGTAACTTGTCTGAGTACAGACAACTAGTAAAATAAAAGAGGCTTGGAAAGCCTAGCTATACTACGTGGTCCATCACAAGCTCAGGGTCACCACCTGGGTCTTTAGCCTACTCGTTGATGTCAACGTCTACATAGAACCCATCAGAAGGGGTTGCAGCGTCTTCTGTAAAAATGTAGATTATAGCAACATGAGTACAAAGGTACTCAGCAAGACTTACATCAGATCCTACATACATGCATAGTATCAAGAAGGGTTGGTGGAGTTATTGCAGCAAGCCAGCTTTGACTCTTGGCTAGACTATCCTACGATACTCCAACTTGAAATGGTTTTGCGCACACGAGTCCACTACTCACCACTTCAATACACTACCGAGGATCCACCTCCGTCTTCCTACGGAAGAGCCATCCTCGGCACTCACACTTATCTTGAGGCTTTTAGTAGTTTCCATTTACTTGTCTATGAACTGTATAGGCAACCAAGTAGTCCTTTACCGCGGACGCGGCTATTCGAATAGATCATGATAACCCTGCAGGGGTGTACTTCTTCATACATGTTTCCACCACTTAGCGTCTGCACACGACATGTGCTCGGCAGACTTCAAGCGAAAGCCGACGTGGGTGTAGACCACGACCTACCTAAACACTTAAGCCTCTAGTCCAGGTTTATCGCCTATTCAGGTTCCATCCGCAGGGAGTCCGGCCGAGGTTTCCCATACGGCCCCGAACGATGTGAACAGGGTTCCCGAGATACCTAACGGGTATTCGGTACACCGTGCCACGTACCTACCGCATCACAGCCCACCCCTACGGTCAGCGCTGTCCACGGCCTCCAGTAGGCTACAAACACCAGAAACTACTTGCAACTCCTGGACAGAGAGCTAGGGTGAATAAGAAGTCGAGCGGGGTCATATTTCAGGGCCCAATGCATGGTAGTAGCTGTATCTTAAATCACACATACAGATCTCAGTGCTTAAGGTCGGCTTCAATGAAACAACCCACCATGTACTCCTACATGGCCTCTCATCGATACCTTTACCAAATCGTGTTCACCACACCACTCTCATTACCGACATAATCATTTCACTCTAGCCCATCACCCAGATGAACCAGACCTGACACGACTCTAAGCATAGCAGGCATAGCAAGGTAGGAACAACACATACATATGGCTCAATCAACTCCTACACATGCTAGTGGGTTTCATCTAGTTACTGTGGCAATGACAGGTCATGCAGAGGAAATGGGTTCAACTACCGTAGCACACAGCAGTTTGAATCGCGTTGTCTTAATGCAGTAAAAGAGAGCAGGAGCGAGAACATGGGATTGTATCGATATGATCAAATGGTTGGTTGCTTGCCTGATGGTTCGATGCACTGATACGGTTCTTCGTTAGGGTAATCACGGTACTCCTCGGGGGCAGAACCTGTCGCAAAGGACATCGATACACAAGCATCACCAAACAATGTGCAACAATATGATGCATGCATGAAACATGGCAATATGAGTGTGTTGGGCTAATGCAACTAAAACCAGAAGGGTTTGAACAAATTTGAATCAAAGATTCAAATTTCAAACTCAAATATGGCCTCTTTAAGTGCTTTTCCTTATTCTGCTTAAAACATCAATTTAACTTGTTTGATCATGCATGAAAATAGTACAGATGGATAGATTGGATTTTTCTGATCATTTTTCATATATAATTTGTCCAATTTGGAGTTACAGAATAAAAGTTATGAATTTTTGAAGTTTAAATAATATTCTGGAATTTCCTGATTTAATTAAATCCAGAAAATCAATTACTGCGTCAGCCTGACGTCAGTGTGACGTCAGCAGGTCAACGGAACAGGTCTGGGTCAAACCTGACAGTGGGTCCCGCATGTCAGGGTGATTATTTTAATTAAAATTTAATTAAAACTAATCCTGTTTAATTAACAGGGCTGGGCCCCACCTGTCATTGACTCAGGGGAGTCAACCAGGGCCCACCCGTGGTCAAAGTCAAAGTCGGCTGCCGGCGTTTAGCCGCCGGCGAGCCCGACGCGGCGGCGGAAGTGGTTTTGGCCATTTCGGCCACCAAATGGACCGCGGAGACCACCGGAGCGGAGCTGAGGACAACCCGCAGC
The DNA here is from genome assembly GCF_018294505.1 of Triticum aestivum. Classification (NCBI taxonomy): domain Eukaryota; kingdom Viridiplantae; phylum Streptophyta; class Magnoliopsida; order Poales; family Poaceae; genus Triticum; species Triticum aestivum. The sequence continues at coordinate 81,585,595 of NC_057806.1, read as the reverse complement.
TCTTGGCGGAGCCCGTTGGGGTCGGGGTGGCCGGAGTCGACGGCGGCGAGCTCGGCTGCGGCCGCCGGGGTTCGGTCGTGCACGGGAACGGGGTTGGAGCTCGAAGTCGAGCGAAGCGAGGCGCTAGGGATGCTCTACGGGGTCTTGCGAACTCGTTGGACTCGTCGGGGTGACCAAATGGTCACCGGAGCTGCGTCGACGGCGAGCTCGGCGACGGCGGAGGTTCGGCCGTGGTGGGGAGGAGGCTATGGTGAGGGAACGAGGGGGAGAAGAGGGGGAAACGGTGGCGTAGCTCACCGCGGTTGCAGTGGGCGTCGAAGCGGGCTCGGGGACGCGCCGGAGACGGCGAATTCAACGGCGACGACGGTCGGGGCCCGAAGAGGGGAACGGCGAGGTGGCGGCGATGCAGGGCTTCCGGGGAGCTGTGGAGCGGTGGGGAGGAAGAGGGAGTCGAGGCGGAGCTCCTGAGCTAGTCGGGGGAGCGAGGGGTGGTCGGAGACGGCGGCTATGGCGAACGGCGGCGACGGTGGTCTTCGGCCGTGAGAGAGAGAGAGAGGGAGCAGCACGGGAGAGAGAGGGGGATAAGGCCAGGGGATCGGGGCGGCACCGAGAAGAAGCGCCACGGCGTCGCGCTGGCGGGGGAGGCAGGCAGGCGAGCTGGTGGCGTGGCGCTCCGGCCGTGCGCGCGCGCCGGCCACACTCCCCTCCCTCTGTCTGGACGAAGACGACAGAGGAGGGAGGTGGGCTGGGCTGGCTGCTGGCTGGGCCAGCCAGCTGGCTGGGCCGCACAGTGGAGGAGCCCAGGTAAGCTCCTCCTGTCATTTCCTTTTCTGTTTTTTAATTTCTGACATTTGTTTTGATTTAAAAAATATATTAAATCATCTATTTAACTTATGCCAATTTTTGCAGGAGCTATTTATATTATTCCAGAGCTCTTTTATAATTGGCATAATATTTGGGCATATATTAATATATATAATTAATATATTTCCAATGCAAATATTTATGCTTTAATTCCAAATGCCCAAAAATAAATGTCCATGAGCCACTAAAATATTGGTTTGATTTTTATCTCTGTCCAATATTTTCAGAGAGCAACATGAGCATTTTCTTGGACCCTTTTGGAGAAATTTTTATTTGGATCATTTTCAAAAATGATTCTGAGGGTTTCACAGATCCTCATTTCAAGTTTCTGATGAAAGAGTAAACATGATGCAACACTCTAATGCATGACTAGCTAGGATGTGACACCCCCAGCTCCCTCGTCCTGATGGCGGTCCTCGTTTCTCCTTAGCTGCGGCGGCAGCGGAGGGAGGCCTGCGTTGCCTTGTGGGCGATCCTCGCGAGGCTGATCCCTCCAGTCTCCCTCGTGAGGCGGGTCTTGACAACGATCCTCGCGATGTCGATCGCGCCACCCTTGGCACGGGCAGCGGTCTTCCCAGCGTCATGCGTTCCTTCCTCCTCCTCAACTGTATCCCCAGTCACCGTGGTCGGGGCGACGGCCGATCCTTCCTTCTCACACGGCTCGGAGCTCTTGACATTCGTTGGTGTTGTGGGTGTGGAGGTCGTGGTACATACAGTACCAACTATCCTTGGAAGATTCGGGCTGATCTCTGCCCCGCTTGGTGTCTGGTTCTGCCGCGAGCACGGCAGCCCCCTTGCGCTTCACATCCTTGGCCTTGGGCTTCTTCTCTTCTGGGTCTGCGAAAGGCAGCTCGAGGAGGGAGAGATGCCCTTCCTCAGCCCTGGCGCACTTGGTTGCCAAGTTGAACAACTCCAAGGAAGTGCACAGGTCTTCATGCATCGCCAGCTCCTCCTTCATCTTGACATCACGCACGCCGTCGGAGAAGGCTGAGATGATGGCCTCCTCGGTCACCTTGGGAATCTTGAGGCGTGCGTTGTTGAAGCGCTGGATGTACTTCTGCAGGGTCTCTCCGGGTTGTTGCTTGATGCAGCGCATGTCGCTCACGGCGGGTGGCCGGTCGCGAGTACCTTGGAAGTTGGCGATGAAGCGGGTGCGCATCTCGTCCCAGGAGGAGATCGTGCCTGGAGCCAGGTTCAGGAGCCAGGTGCGGGCCCCGTCCTTGAGCGCCATGGGAAACCAGTTCGCCATGACCTTCTCGTCTCCGTTGGCAGCTTCGATGCCCAGCTCATAGAGTTGGAGGAACTCCGCAGGGTCGGCTGTGCCGTCGTAACGAGGAGGCAGGTCTGGCTTGAACATGCCGGGCCACACGACGCTGCGTAGCTCGGTGGTGAAGGCACGGCAGCCTGCTGTGGCCACGGGAGGCCTTGGGTGACGGAGAGCTTGGTCTTGCATGTCCCCACGCGCTGCAGCTGAGAGCAGCGTGGGGTCCTGACGTGCGGGAGCAGGAGCATGGTCGCGACGTGCTGGAGCAGGGAGCGCCCGGGCAGCTTCTTGCGGGCGAGGGACTTCTTGGCAGCTCTGCTCTTGTCGCGCTGGCACCTGACGGAGCGGGTTCCGCCCAGGGGCCACGCGCCTTGGAGCGATGGAGCCTTCTTGAGGAGGAGGCGGCTGGGGCGCCCCCGGAGCTTCGTCACCCGTGCGGGGCGGGGTGCGGTGCAGCGGAACGGACGGCGCAGGAGAGCCCCCTGCGGCGCGGACGAGCTCAGCGACGCGGTCGAGCCATTCTTCGTAGACGTTGTCGACGGGAGGGTAGCGCAGGAGCTCGTTTTCCGTGATGAGCGCAGCTCGAGCCTCCATGGGTGCGCGGAGCACGCAAGACAAAGAACCAGCTGGGGTGAGCAAGGGAGTAGCGGTGCGGCCGTCTTGCCGCATGGACGGATGCTGAGACGATGCTTGCTGCTCGTTCCCCACCGAGCCGGTGGCGGCGTTGACGGCAGGTGATGGGGAACGGCAAGGGCGCCCGCCGACAGGAGCCGTCTGGGCGACGCGGGAAGCGAGAGCGGCCCGGTGCTTGGCGCGGGCCCGACGAGCGTCAGACATGGACGTGATGGTCGGAAGAGAACGGGGTGGTGGAAGACGAATTCTGGCGCACCCCTACCTAGCGCGCCAAATGTCGGATTTCGGGTTCCGGCAGACCCTTGAGGTTCAAACACGGGGGTGCGCGCGGAGATTTCGCCTTCTACCTACCTGCACCCCTCTGCCTCGCTAAGATCTAAGCTATGGAAAGAACAGCACAAGAGACATAGGGTTTATACTGGTTCAGGCCACCGTTGTGGTGTAATACCCTACTCCAGTGTGTGGTGTGGTGGATTGCCTCTTGGGCTGATGATGATGAGCAATACAAGGAAGAACAGCCTCACGAGGGTCTGTTCTTGGCTGGGGGGATGAACTGCTAGGAGGAGTTCAGTCACCCTTCTCTCTCTGTGTGTGTGATGCTACTCGATCCGATCCTAGCTAGTTTCTCTCTTGGCTTCTAGATTCTCCCTTCTTGATTCCCCCTCTACCCTAGGGGTGGCTAGTCCTTTTTATAGGCAAAGGCCCTGGGCCTCTTCCCAAATATTGAGCGGGAAGGGCGCCAACAATTGGCCATTTTGAAGGGGAACATCTGGTACACTTATCCTGACTAAAGTTGGTCCTCGCCTGCCAAAGGCTCTGGTGGTGACGCTGGCTTGGGCTCCACAATGACTTCCTCCCTGCCGTTGGACTGATCTTGGTCTCGTTGCACTGAAACGGGTGCCTTTGCTTGATGCTCTCGCCTGCGCTTGCTCCCTTTGCACCAAAGAGGAAAGGAGGACACTGCGCGGCCGGCGCCCGCCTGGCGCCTTTGGTCGTCATGGCTTGTGTCACGGGCACCTCGTGAGGTACCCCTCCTTGATCTCTCCACCTCCTCGTGAGCCAGCCTAATGAGGCCGTGCCTGAGGAAGCTCCGTGTCATCCGCCCCGCGAGGCTTGGCCCCTCGCGAGGGTCTTGGGTCTGTGTTGATGAAGATGGGCCGCGCTGGGCCCCCTTTTGAGCCACGCCGCAGGCTGCAGGCAGGCAAGTCTGGGGACCCCCGTTCCCAGAACGCCGACAGATATCTGTTCTGAGGCGGATTCGGACGCCGCTGACCACTCCTATTTACCCCCCAAGGTGTTTCTCTACCTTGGCATGATGATGTTAGTCATATCATGCATATGTTGCCTTGAAGTGCCTACTTTTGACATCATATATGTCATCTACTTAGTTTAGACATGTTCTATAATGCCACCTGTTTAGTTTCTATATCATATATGGGAATTATGCACTCTCATGTCTTTTAGCCAGCCATAATATATGTGAAATGTGCAATGCCATCCTGTTTAACCAGGCATCATATATTTGAATGATATCTTGCCCATCCTTTTCTTCATTACATTTCCATTTGGCGACAAAGTTTGTACATTAAACTACTCTTCTTGTGAATCAGCCATTTGGGTGGGAGATGGAAAAATCCGGAGTGAAAACAAGGCCTTCAGAGCAGACAGTGCTACCTGTCGAAGCAGATCTCTTGTTGGGTCCCGATAGCTCCTCAGAGATGGATTCGGAGACAGATGACCAGTCCTATTCCCCCACTAAGGTGTATGCTCTAACTTGGCACGGTTATACTGCTCATATCATGCATACGGTGTCTTGCATTGCATAGTTTAGACATCATATACACAATATTCAACACCATGTTCTTAGTTCAGACATCATATCGAATGCCCTCTGTTTAGCATATAAATCACATATGTTAATTAAATGATGCGATCTTGATTACTTAGATAACATGTAGGTGAATTATGTCATGCGATCATGTTTAGTTATTCATCATATCTTTGAATTATGTTATGCTATGCTATCCAGTTTAGATAGACATCATATATGTGAAATTATGCCATGCTATCCGTTTTAGTTAAACAATATACATGTCAACTATTTCATGCCCTCTTTTTTCCACACTATCTATTGCATCTGTCTCTCACACAATGCCTGTACATTCAACTATGTTTCCTGTTTATCAGCCATTTGAATTGGAGCGGGTGATGCCAGTATCTAGTGGACTAAAAACACAGTCTTCAAATAAAACAGTGCTACCTCTTGGTGGAGATAGCACCCTGGTTGTACATGCACAAGAACCAGCCCTACCACACATAACCCAAACTCTCGCGGATTGTACCCCTACTATGATGGACAGAGAACCAGCTTCACCCAATCTAACCCCAACCCCAGCCGATAGTAACCCAGTTCCTGTTGACACAGCACCATCTCCATCACAGAGCTCCCAAATAAGAGCAGTTAGTAAGGCAGCTCCAGTGCCCAAAGGGCCAGTACTATCACGGCGAACCCCAACTCCACCAGTTAGTATGCTTATTCCTGTGGAGGAAGCACAACCAGCTAGTCGTAGTTTAGCATCTATTGCATTTGATGTTGTTAAATCATATGTGCGTATCTTCCCATCTTGGAAATATTATACTGAAGATGAAGGAAAATGCCAGTTGCAGGTGTTTGTCCAGGAGTTATGTGTAAGTAATGTTATTCATGGCAATTACTTTGCTTCGTCCCAAACATCATACCTCCATGATGGTTATAATGCAACAAATTTTCCCATTTTTCTCTATAGAGAAGGACCGATTTGGAAACTCAGGATGAGGTAACCTGTGCTAATACCTCTGCTATCTTCAAGAATGCTTGGTGGTAGTATCGGAATTACCTGGAGAAAACGTACTTCACCAGCAAAGAAACTCATCAAATTCTCTTACGTTCTCCTGAGACACATTTACCGGACGATGGCTGGGAACGCCTTGTTCTGTACTGGTACCGAACCAAGAATGTGGTAAGGTCTATGAGCTCATTTTCTATTTTTATGTATTATATTCTTGCATCTTATTGTACTCTGTTCATGTAGAACAAGTGCCTAAACCTGAAGAACAACTGTTCTAATTTAAGATTCCATTGCTACCATAGGACATAGATATATGTTTGTTTGATGCTTTTATTATGTACTAGTACTTGGCAATAGAAGACTTGGTAGTTTAATCCTGTCCACCTTACTAATGAACTGGTTCACCAAAATGAGTTTCATATACTAGTACATGCTAAACTTGTTATGTGTCTGCTTGTTTCTTCTTTTAGAATGCTGACAGAATATTGGGGAAGAGTGCCTTATTAAGCAACGGTAAAGGAAGTAATGCAGATAAGGTTCAGGATAGTGACACATCCTGTCTTGGTTTAGTGTTGGAGTTACTGGCCACTACCACTTGCACAAGCTATTCAAACTCACTGTATGAATCAGTTCGGTTTCTTGAGTCTCAACTACAAGCTGAAAGACATCAGTTGTGCTGCGACAAGAAGCGGAAGGACTGCGGAAGTCCCTGGAGCATTCTGATGCATACTTTCTGGTGCAACGGCAAGCGTTGGAGGATTTTAGCGCCAAACAGGACAAAGCTAATCAGCTTTCTAAGCTTATTGCCAGCATGGTGGATACCCAGGATAACGTTTCTTGAGCTCTTCCGAAGTTGTTTCAGTTATGCTCTTGTTTTGCTGCCGCGTTTATTTGCACTGGTGGCCGATTTTGACGGCCAGTGTATATGATATGCTACTTTGTTCCCTATATTTGTACTGGTGGCAAACTTTGATGCCCAGTGGATGTAATATGTGTAATAGCCGTGATAGCCTAGCGTTAGTTGCTTGCTTATTTATTTCCTTGTTGTCTTGTTTATTTGTTTGCTTGTAGTCATTGTAGTTCTTTTTCTGCGGTTAACTAGTGGATGCAATAACCTATTTTTTAAAACTAGGCCACAATAACCATGGGCTAATATTTATTGTAGTGACATTGGGCCTCCTACGGGCCGTAGAAACAGTGGGCCTTCTATGGGCCGTAGAAACAGTAGGCCTTCTACGGGTCGTAGAAACAACGGGCCTTCTACGGGCTGTATCATCAATGGGCCTTATACGGGTCGTATGATCGATTGGCCAAACATGGGCCAATAACAGGCCACATTATGGCCATAAACAGGCTAGAGTTGGAATCGTCCGTTCATGGGCCGACCGTAACGGGCCATCATTAATAGGTCGTATTTGATGACGCTATGAAAACGGCCCAACGTATTAACGGACCACAAACGGGCCGACTGTAACCACGGGCTGAATTTGGCCCACAAGTAGAAAATGATAGTAACGGGCCGTAAGTAAACGAATGCTGGAAATGAGCCCAAGAGTAAATGGGCTCTGAGAAGGCCGAAAGATAACATGGGCTGGAAATGGCCCAACGGAATAACGGGCCGTTAATGGGTATAAAGTGATACACTATTCATTACGGGCCAGTTTCACCATGGGCCGTTAATGGGTGTAAAGTGATACACTGTTCATTACGGGCTAGTTACACCACGGGCCGTTAATAGGCCAAGAGTTACATAGGGCCTCATATGGGCCGAAAGACGTCATGGGCCATACATGGGCCAGAAGTGAAAACGGGCTGGAATCATATTGGATGGCCTAGATGACGCTACTGGGCCTAATTCGTATAGGGCGTAATGGGCCTTGGGTTAGCGGGCTGTAAATGGGCTATATGCGAATAGGCCGTTAACAGGCTTTCCATGGGCCAGCCCGCCACCTTTTGACCAAGTCAAACGGGTCGGCCTTTTCACAGGAATGGGCCTCTGTTGGGCCGTGCCACGTGTCGATGTATCATAGGCGCCTATCTGACCCACTGACGAGCTGACACGTGTTTCGTCCGGCCAATAAGAATTTTACACGTGGAAATTTCCCATTGGTCGGGGCTGTTAACGGGTTATCGGATCCAAAACCTGACCCGATAGCTTAACGGCGTTCCGCTAGGGTGGATGCCACGTGTCGGTCACCCTTGATGAAAGCACTTCTGTGACGCGCAATTTATCATCATGGAAGTGGACACTTCCATGATGATAATTTTGGTAATGTCATGGAACACTTCTACGACAGCACAGGTATGACTATCTTGATTCTGTCATAAATTTGTCATGGATGTACATGCATGACAAAAAAAGCGACCTACTGTGACAAACACGTATCATCACGGAAGTGTATTTTCTTGTAGTGCTATATGCCGTATTGCCCTGACGTCCTAAGTAAATTTGCATGTGCCACCTCTAAAAACTTCTAAATAATTATCCTTTTGTGTGCATGGATCGTTCATGGAACGACAGGAGGTGGTCGGTATCTTCCATGCTAAGCGGGTTATTCTCGGGTCGAGTGTTTATTCGCTTGCCATCACACGAGAAAAAGGCGGTAATAGGGATGCCCAGTCCCAAACTGCAAATACAAAAAGAGCTAATCTCTCAAATAATCAAACAAAAACTCCCAATGGAGTCAAAATATTTACTTTTATTGCTTGGGAACCACCACTAGCATACTTAGCATGGAAGATATTGATAACTGATGGTCGTGAAGTAAATGAGAAGGGTGCATGTCTCAAAATATCATTTATCTCTGTTTAAAAACTTGAGCTCTGGCACCTCTGCAAATCACTGCTTCCCTCTACGAAGTGACTATCTATTACTTTTATGTTGTGTCATCACCTTCTAAAACAAGCACTAGAACCTGAGAGCACAGCTGTCATGACTTACGCATTGTGTGTAGCTAATGTTGGGTGCATCATGACTGGATCTTTTCTATCATGAATTACAATGTTTAGTCGTTGCTTGGACTTTGGAGGTGCTCTGCATTTAGGTTTTGCGATCTCAAAAAGGGCTAGCGAGATACCATTATTGTCATATTATATCATGGTTGTTTTGACAACGTGTTGCCGTTTGAGGTGTCTTAGTATTGCTCGCTGCTAACCGACAAGTATAGGGGATCGCAACAGTTTTCGATAAGTAAGAGTGTCGAACCCAATGAGGAGCTAAAGGTAGAATAAATATTCCCTCAAGTTCTATCGACCACCGATACAACTCTACGCACGCTTGACGTTCGCTTTACCTAGAACAAGTATGAAACTAGAAGTACTTTGTAGGTGTTGTTGGATAGGTTTGCAACATAATAAAGAGTACGTAAATAAAAAGTAGGGGCTGTTTAGATAAAGAAACAATAAAGTAAATATAGCGAGTGTGGAAAAGTGGTGGTAGGAGTTGCGAAATTGCCCCTAAGCAATTGACTACTTTACTAGACCGATAGGAAGTATTATGTGGGAGAGGCCACTGCTAGCATGTCATCCCTGACTTGGAATTCTATGCACTTATGATTGGGACTATTAGCAAGCATCCGCAACTACTAACGTTCAATAAGGTAAAACCCAACCATAGCATTAAGATATATTGGTCCCCCTTCAATCCCGTATGCATCAATTTCTATGCTAGGTTGAAGCTTCTGTCACTCTTGCCCTCCAATACATAGTCCTATCAACATACAACTAACCCTAGGGTGTGATCCACACGCGCAATCATATGATGGGAACCAAAGGACATCAACATAACCACAAGCAAATTAAATCAATCATAGCAATTCATCAACCACCGATAGGACAACAAAAATCTACTCAGACATCATAGGATGGCAACACATCATTGGATAATAATATGAAGCATAAAGCACCATGTTCAAATAGAGGGTACAGCGGGTTGCGGGAGAGTGGACCGCTGTAGATAGAGGGGGAAGGTGATGGAGATGTTGGTGAAGATGGCGGAGGTGTCGGTGTAGATCGCGGTGATGATGATGGCCCCCGGTGGCACTCCGGTGCCACCTGAAGCGAGGGGGAGAGAGCCCCCCTCCTTCTTCTTCTTCCTTGACCTCCTCCCTAGATGGGAGAAGGGTTTCCCCTCTGGTCCATGGCCTCCATAGCACGGGAGGGGCAAGAGCCCCTCCGAGATTGGATCTGTCTCTCTGTCTCTCTCTGTTTCTGCGTTCTCAAATTCTTCCCTTTTACCGTTTCTTATATTCCCGGAGATCTGTAACTCCGATTTTGCTGAAATTTTGACACGATCTCTATCCGGAAATTAGCTTTCTTGCGGTGAAAGAAGGGCAACAACCGCCTTACGGGTGGCCCACGAGGGTCAGGGGCGCCCCCCTGCCTCGTGGCCACCTCGGGCACCGTCTCGCGTGGATTTTTCTTCCCAAAAATCATATATATTCCCAAAAAAATCTCCGTCGGTTTTTATCCCGTTTGGACTCCGTTTGATATGGATATTCTGCGAAACAGAAAAACATGCAACAAACAGGAACTGGCACTGGGCACTGGATCAATATGTTAGTCCCAAAAATAGTATAAAAAGATGCCAAAAGTATATGAAAGTTGAATAATATTGGCATGGAACAATCAAAAATTATAGATACGGTGGAGATGTATCAGCATCCCCAAGCTTAATTCCTGCTCGTCCTCGAGTAGGTAATTGATAAAAAAGATAATTTTTTGATGTGGAATGCTACCTAGCATAATCTTGATCATATGTCTAATCATGGCATGAATATTAAGACGCGAGTGATTCAAAGCAATAGTCTATCATTTGACATAAAAACAATAATACTTCAAGCCTACTAATAAAGCAATCATGTCTTTTCAAAATAACAAGGCCAAAGAAAGTTATCCCTACCAAATCATAAGTCTGGCTATGCTCCATCTTCTTCACACAAAATACTCACATCATGCACAACCCCGATGACAAGCCAAGCAATTGTTTCATACTTTTGACGTTCTCAAACCTTTTCAACTTTCACGCAATACATGAGCGTGAGCCATGGACATAGCACTATAGGTGGAATAGAATGGTGGTTGTGGAGAAGACAATAAGCAGAAGATAGTCTCACATCAACTAGGTGTATCAACGGGCTATGGAGATGCCCATCAATAGATATCAATGTGAGTGAGTAGGGATTGCCATGCAACAGATGCACTAGAGCTATAAGTATATGAAAGCTCTAACTGAAACTAAGTGGGTGTGCATCCAACTTGCTTGCTCATGAAGACCTAGGGCATTTGAGGAAGCCCATCATTGGAATATACAAGCCAAGTTCTATAATGAAAATTCCCACTAGTATATGAAAGTGATAACTCAAGAGACTCTCTATATGAAGAACATGGTGCTACTTTGAAGCACAAGTGTGGTAAAAGGATAGTAACATTGCCCCTTCTCTCTTTTTCTCTCATCATTTTTTCTTTTTTCCTTTTTTTCTTTTTTGTAGGCTTCTTTGGCCTCTCTCTTTTTTGGGGGGGCTTCTTTGGCCACTATTATTTTGATAACCTCACATGGGACAATGTTCTAATAATGATGATCATCACACTTTTATTTACTTACAACTCAATATTACAACTTGATATGTAGAACAAGGATATGGCTCTATATGAATGCCTCCGGCGGTGTACCGGGATGTGTAATGATCTAGCGTAGCAATGACATCAAAAAACGGAAAAGCCATGAAAACATCATGCTAGCTATCTTACGATCATGCAAAGCAATATGATAATGAATGCTCAAGTCATGTATATGATGATGATGGAAGTTGCATGGCAATATATGTCGGAATGGCTATGGAAATGCCATGATAGGTAGGTATGGTGGTTGTTTTGAGGAAGGTATATGGTGGGTTTATGGTACCGGCGAAAGTTGCGCGGTACTAGAGAGGCTAGCAATGGTGGACGGGTGAGAGTGCGTATAATCCATGGACTCAACATTAGTCATAAAGAACTCACATACTTATTGCAAAAATCTATTAGTCATCGAAACAAAGTACTACGCGCATGCTCCTAGGGGGATAGATTGGTAGGAAAAGACCATCGCTCGTCCCCGACCGCCACTCATAAGGAAGACAATCAATAAATACATCATGCTCCAACTTCGTTACATAACGGTTCACCATACGTGCATGCTACGGGAATCACAAACCTCAACACAAGTATTTCTACAATCCACAACTACCCACTAGCATGACTCTAATATCACCATCTTTATATCGCAAAACTATTGCAAGGAATCAAACATATCATATTCAGTGATCTACAAGTTTTATGTAGGATTTTATGACTAACCATGTGAATGACCAATTCCTGTCATCTCTCTAAATAGATATAAGTGAAGCAAGAGAGTTTAATTCTTTCTACAAAAGATATGCCCATGCTCTAACAAATATAAGTGAAGCAAAAGAGCATTCTACAAATGGCGGTTTTCTATGTAAAGAGAAACAGGCAATCCAAACTTCAAATGATATAAGTGAAGCACATGAAGCATTCTATAAAGCCATACTCAAAAGATATAAGTGAAGTGCAAAGAGCATTCTATAAATCAACCAAGGACCATCTCATACCAGCATGGTGCATAAAATAAAAATGAAAACTAAATGCAAAAGACGCTTCAAGATTGCACATATCGCATGAACGAAATGAATCCGAAAACATACCGATACTTGTTGAAGAAAGAGGGGATGCCTTCCGGGGCATCCCCAAGCTTAGACGCTTGAGTCCCCTTGAATATTTACTTGGGGTGCCTCGGGCATCCCCAATCTTGAGTTATTTCCTCTCTTCCTTCTTCTCACATCGAGACCTTCTCGATCATCGAACACTTCATCCACACAAAACTTCACCAGAAAACTCGGTAAGATCCGTTAGTATAATAAAACAAATCACTACTCTAAGTATTGTTGCAAACCAATTCATATTTTGTTTTTGCATTGTGTCTACTGTAGTATAACTTTTTCATGGCTTAATCCACTGATATAAATCGATAGTTTCATCAAAAACAGAATCTGTCTAAAACAGAACAGTCTGTAATAATCTGAACATTTACCATACTTATGATACTTGAACAATTCTACCAAAATTAGGAAAAAAATAGGAAGACAGTGCAAAAAGAATCAGAACCGTTTGACGTTCCAACTAAAGATGTAAAATCGTGCACTACAGCCAAAGTTTATGTCCTGCACCGTATAAACCATCAAGCAAATGTAAACATCCTAAAGGCAAACCTTGGCACATTATTTTTATATCTAAACTTTATAAAAGCACACAACAGAAATAAATGACTCTCTAAAACTTCCGGGTTGTCTTCCTGGCAGCGCTTTCTTTAAAGCCATTAAGCTAGGCATATAGTGCTCAAGTAATGAGTCCACCCGGATCCCAAGGTATATCAAAGCCAATTTTAATTAACAATGATTTGTAATTTAGTAGTGAGCACAAAGTAACATATATCATACAACAACGAAGTCTAACTCTCTTCCTATGCATCGGCATGTCATAAAAGAACAATTCATGCACACATAGTAAAGGCCAATGCATAGTATAAACAGTTTCTTGCAATTTTATCGTATTGGAAACATAGAGAGGTGGAGATATAGTTCCTCTCTCATAATAATTGAAAGTAGGAGCAGCAAGCACATGCATATTATATTCATCAAAATCATCATGTGCAACGGTGAAAGGCAACCCATCAATATATTCCTTAATAAGAGCAAACTTCTCTGATATAGTGTAGTTTGGGGAATTCAAAAAGATAATAGGACTATCATGTGTGGGTGCAATAGCAACAATTTCATGTTTAACATAAGAAACTATAGCAAGTTCATCTCCATAAGCATAATTCATATTGGCATCTTGGCCACAAGCATAGCAAGCATCATCAAAAAGGGATATTTCAAGAGAATCAATGGGATCATAACAATCATCATAGCAATCATCCTCCGGTAAGCACGAAGGGAAATTAAACAATGTATGAGTTGAAGAGTTACTCTCATTAGAAGGTGGGCACGGGTAGCTAATCCGCTCTTCCTCCTTTTGTTCTTCGCTCTCCTCCTCATCTTTTTCATCCAATGAGCTTAGAGTTTCATCAACTTCTTCTTCCATAGATTCCTGCAAAATATTAGTCTCTTCTTGGACAGCGGATACTTTCTCAATAAGCGCATTAATTTCGTAATTGTATTCATAATTCTCATAACAATATTTCAGGATAGCTAAATTTTCAGGTCTATAAACAGCATCATCAAAATCTTCAAACTCTTTAAACATAGATTCAATTTCATAAGCACCCATAAAAGCAACAAATTCTTCTATTTGTTCCACATCATAGTAATCATATATACCATTAGCATAAGAAGCTAAGGTTTTATTATCATTAAATTTGCATAAAAAGGGAAGGTGTGGAGCCTTCATCCTAGAGCAACAAGTATAATCATATCTCAAGCATACTTGCCGAGCATACCACTTCAATATATGAATTTGATCCCATAATAGTTTCCCTTTTTGTGTCAAGCGGTAATCCTTAAAGTATTCACGTTGATCCAACGTTACTCCCATTACATAATTGAATGGGGTTTTCTCAGGATTATTAAAGTAGTACATAATATTTTTCACATAACCAGCATCGAGGGTTTTAGGAGGTTCCCCATCTCCATGAGCAGAAAGTACACCTAATTTTTTTGGTATTTCGTGTTCCATATCCATAACTAAAGATAAAGAACAACTAAGAACAACAAAATAAAAATTACTTAGTGATAAAGCAAACAAGCACACACGAGAATATTCACCCCATGTTATTGCTCCCCGGCAACAGCGCTGGAAAAAGGTCTTGATAACCCACAAGTATAGAGGATCGCAACAGTTTTCGATAAGTAAGAGTGTCGAACCCAATGAGGAGCTAAAGGTAGAATAAATATTCCCGCAAGTTCTATCGACCACCGATACAACTCTACGCACGCTTGACGTTCGCTTTACCTAGAACAAGTATGAAACTAGAAGTACTTTGTAGGTGTTGTTGGATAGGTTTGCAACATAATAAAGAGTACGTAAATAAAAAGTAGGGGCTGTTTAGATAAAGAAACAATAAAGTAAATATAGCGAGTGTGGAAAAGTGGTGGTAGGAGTTGCGAAATTGCCCCTAAGCAATTGACTACTTTACTAGACCGATAGCAAGTATTATGTGGGAGAGGCCACTGCTAGCATGTCATCCCTGACATGGAATTCTATGCACTTATGATTGGAACTATTAGCAAGAATCCGCAACTACTAACGTTCATTAAGGTAAAACCCACCCATAGCATTAAGATATATTGGTCCCCCTTCAATCCCGTATGCATCAATTTCTATGCTAGGTTGAAACTTCTGTCACTCTTGCCCTCCAATACATAATCCTATCAACATACAACTAACCCTAGGGTGTGATCCACACGCGCAATCATATGATGGGCACCAAAGGACATCAACATAACCACAAGCAAATTAAATCAATCATAGCAATTCATCAACCACCGATAGGACAACGAAAATCTACTCAGACATCATAGGATGGCAACACATCATTGGATAATAATATGAAGCATAAAGCACCATGTTCAAGTAGAGGGTACAGCGGGTTGCGGGAGAGTGGACCGCTGTAGATAGAGGGGGGAAGGTGATGGAGATGTTGGTGAAGATGGCGGAGGTGTTGGTGTAGATCGCGGTGATGATGATGGCCCCCGGTGGCACTCCGGTGCCACCGGAAGCGAGGGGGAGAGAGCCCCCTCCTTCTTCTTCCTTGACCTCCTCCCTAGATGGGAGAAGGGTTTCCCCTCTGGTCCATGGCCTCCATGGCACGGGAGGGGCAAGAGCCCCTCCGAGATTGGATATGTCTCTCTGTCTCTCTCTATTTCTACGTTCTCATATTCTTCCCTTTTACCGTTTCTTATATTCTCGGAGATCTGTAACTCCGATTGGGATGAAATTTTGACACGATCTCTATCCGGAAATTAGATTTCTTGCGGCGAAAGAAGGGCACCAACTGCCTTACGGGTGGCCCATGAGGGTCAGGGGCGCGCGCCCCTACCTCGTGGCCACCTCGGGCACCGTCTCGCGTGGATTTTTCTTCCCAAAAATCATATATATTCCCAAAAAAATCTCCGTCAGTTTTTATCCCGTTTGGACTCCGTTTGATATGGATATTCTGCGAAACAAAAAACATGCAACAAACAGGAACTGGCACTGGGCACTGGATCAATATGTTAGTCCCAAAAATAGTACAAAAAGTTGCCAAAAGTATATGAAAGTTGAATAATATTGGCATAGAACAATCAAAAATTATAGATACGACGGAGACGTATCACTCGCTAGTTGATTATGTCATTGATATGAGTCAATATAATCTTTAAGATTTATTGTCGGCATGGTTAGTTATAATGTTGGCTGAAAACCTGGGTGTTGTTTAAGCTTATTTATGCAAACAAGAGCAAAAGAGTTCGTAAAAGTTTTCTTTTTCACTTTCAGGTTATCAACTGAATTGCTTGAGGACAAGCAAAGGTTTAAGCTTGGGGGAGTTGATACGTCTCCAACGTATCTACTTTTCCTAATGCTTTTCCTCTTGTTTTGGACTCTAATTTGCATGATTTGAATGAAACGAACCCCGGACTGACGTTGTTTTCAGCAGAACTACCATTGTGTTATTTTCGTGCAGAAATAAAATTTCTAGGAATGGAACGAAACTTTGTGAGGAATATTTATATAATAAATAAGAATTTCTGGAGCCAAGATCAACCGGAGAGGGGCACCTGGGTGGGCACAACCCACCAGGGCACGCCCCCCTCTCCTAGCGCGCCCAGGTGGGTTGTCCTCAACTGGTGGCCCCGCAGATCCTGAAACCGACGCTATAAAATCCTATTTTCCAGAAAAAAATGAGGGAGAAAGAATTATCGCGATCCATGAGACGGAGCCACCGTCACCTCCTGTTCTTCATCGGGAGGCCGGATCTGGAGTCTATTGGGGCTCCGGAGAGGGGGGTCTCCATTCTTCGTCATCACCAACCCTTCTCCATCGCCAATTCCATGATGCTCCCCACCGGGAGTGAGTAATTCCTTCATAGGCTCGCTGGTCGGTGAGGAGTTGGATGAGATTCATCATGTAATTGAGTTAGTTTTGTTAGGGTGTGATCCCTAGTATCCACTATGTTCTTAGATTGACGTTGTTATGACTTTGCCATGCTTAATGCTTGTCACTTTGGGCCCGGGTGCCATGATTTCAGATCTGAACCGTTTATGTTATCATCATTATATCCATGTTCTAGATCCGATCTTGCAAGTTATAGTCACCTACTACGTGTTATGATCCGGCAACCCCGGAGTGACAATAGTTGGGACCACTCTCGGTGATGACCGTAGTTTGAGGAGTTCATGTATTCACCGTGTGCTAATGCTTTGTTCCGGTTCTCTATTAAAAGGAGGCCTTAATATCCCTTAGTTTCCAATATGGACCCTGCTGCCACGGGAGGGTAGGACAAAAGATGTCATGCAAGTTCTTTCCATAAGCACGTATGACTATTTACGGAATACATGCTTACATTATATTGACGAACTGGAGCTAGTACCGTATCGCCCTAGGTTATAACTGTCTCATCATGAATATCATCCAACAAGTCACCGATCCAATGCCTATGAATTTATCTTATATTGTTTCTACTAAGTTACTAATGCTATCATCACTGTTACACTTGCTACAAAATTACTGCTATCAATGTTACCGTTACTATTGCTGCTGTCACCACTATCAAAACTATCGTATTACTTTGCTACTGATTACTTGCTACAGATAATTAATCTCCGGGTGTGGTTGAATTGACAACTCATCTACTAATACCTTCAAATATTCTTTGGCTCCCCTTGTGTCGAATCTATAAATTTGGGTTGAATACTCTACCCTCAAAAACTAATGTGATCCCCTATACTTGTGGGTTATCAATCGTCATTATTGCCTTTCACTTGCATGACCGAACGATATGAGAATAATAATAGTGCAAGAGTGTCGTGTACTAAGATGGAATCTGCAAACATTTTATTAAACAGGAGAAGACAAGGTAAAATGGGCTCTTCATTAGATCCACAATTATTCATAAAAGAGCCACTCAACATTTTCATCGTGGTCTTCTCCTGACTACAACTCAAATAAAAAGAAAAGAAATTCAGAGAAACACACTGAAATATTTTTGTAGTTTTTGGTTTTCTTGAACAAGCAAATAAAAGGGAAAAGCAAAAACGAATAAAAAACTATTTACATGGGAAAGCTTCAAACAAGCAAAAGAAGAAGAAGGAAATCTTTTCGGGTTTTCTTTTCAATGCTATAGCTAAGCATGCATAGAAAGTAAACTAACTACAACTATTTTTTTTGGTTTTTCTAAGGTTTTTCAAACACACAAGAAGAAAGCGAGAAAATAAAATTTTAAGCATGGATGATACAATGAAAAAGTGTGGACACCGGCAAATAAAATAAGTGAACATGAATGTAATGTCAGTGGGAAACACATACTCCCCAAAGCTTAGGCTTTTGGCCTTACTTGGTAATCAATCAGAAGCCTGGATAGTAGTTGGGGTACTGAGGAGCGGGCATCCACTGATCCCATTGCTGAGGCTCTTCCTCCTCCTCTGCAGCCTGGTCGTTCCGGTAGGCGATGATGTCTGCAGGCATAATCCTATATCCACCCTTGGCAACAGGATCAAACAAAGTAAAAGCAGGCAATCGAATAATATCACGAGTTTCAATGCTGAAAACCAAGTTATAAGGAATAGGGATGTCAGGGTAATCTCGTGCAATAAAATGGTGTTCCACTGTTAAGGTACGATAAAAGGCCTCAAACTCTGCCGGCCTAGGCTCAACTAAGCTCCCGTCGGAAGGGATCATGCATATGTCACTACTAGAATCAACGATTTTACCTAGGATGGAATACCCTAGGTGAAAGCCCAAAAACTCTATGTAAAGGCTTTACCTAGAGCTTCCCCTGGGTAAAGGGCTCTAGGTGAAGTCTAGACTGGAAAGAGGGCTTTCCCTAGCGTTTTTCATCAGCCCTCGGGAAACTAAACTTTACCTAGGGGCACATGCCCTAGGGAAAGTATACATCTGGTCACCTTTGCCAGCGTGGAAATCATGTATACCTAGGGACATATTCTGCCCTAGGGAAAGCTTGTGAGACCCAAGTTTATATATCATCCATAAATTTAAATATATATTTGGATTCATATCAACCATTTATTAATACTAGAAACAGGCTGCAACAAACAATCGCAACCAAAGCAACAATACACCAAATTTGGATATATATCAGCCATAATTCAAATAATTCATAGATGACCGAATATTCATCATCATACAACATATTCATACCACCCATCGATCCAAAAAAGCTAGCTTAAGTTGCAAAATGGTCTAAACACTGCAAGTTTAATCTACAACCTACTATAGACAAGGCCACATATCAGCTACTGTTGCTAGATCGAAA
The DNA here is from genome assembly GCF_018294505.1 of Triticum aestivum. Classification (NCBI taxonomy): domain Eukaryota; kingdom Viridiplantae; phylum Streptophyta; class Magnoliopsida; order Poales; family Poaceae; genus Triticum; species Triticum aestivum. Next base: position 81,566,481 of record NC_057806.1, on the reverse strand, counting down.
CACTTCCAATCAACATGGTAATTAACTACACATGCATCACATCGCCTTGACAAGTACATGCTCCAGATATCCCTTGAGCACTTGCATCAGGTTGCCGATCCAAGTCTTGAGAGGAACATCAGAGCTCACAACATGATGCTGAAAATAATGGTCACAAATTTAGCACTTCTCTAAAATATCAAAAATATTGCAGCATACACAAGAACACAAATCTGCATCATATTAACAGTATCACAACAGTCGTGGACATACAAAACTCATGCCAGCAATAACATGCAAGATTGTAAGTATCTGAAAATAAGAACGAAGTATTGGTCTGTATACACAAAAGACAGAAAAATAAATAAAGCACCATCATGGCCATACAACAGTTTTGCAGTACTAGACATTTGAGAGTTGACACGTAGATCATAGGTGTACCTCGAAAACATCTGTTTGCTGATTCCTTCAACCAAATGTTTGATCACCGTCTCAAGGTTTCCAGTCTTGACAGATATAGACGAGCAGATCTTGTGAATAAATATATGACAATGCAGCTAAATCATATGAAGTTCATGTGACTACACTAACAAAATAATAACATGCCGATGTAGCATCTGGTATATATTTGTTGATAAGCTTGTTGAAGTACATCAAAAGAGGGTAGCATGTATATACATGGTACAGGATTTGAACTAAGGAAATGCTTCTAGTTTTAGAACACCTATCAAAAATATAAAGCATGGTTAGTTGTTCATATATTTGCTATGAATTGTGATTTCAAGTTGCTCAACGAGCTTGACATTGAAATGGCTGGGAGTTTGGCTGATGCAGAATGAGAAGTTTAAGAAAAGGAACAAGGCCATGGTAGGTGATTTCTTTGAATTTGGAAACTGGCTATGAAGTTCCAATTTGCGAAAATGTTTTTGAAGTGAAAAGAAAAACCGTACAAAAAGGCTTTGATAAGTTATTTCATTTCTCTGTTAGTTAAGAAAGCTCAAGATGAAACGGCATGCCCCCAGAAGTCTCAACTACTATATTTAAAGCAGGTAAGACGCAACTTTCGAACATGTGCAACAAAGCAGTCCTGCCATACCTCTTTGTTGCCTTCTCGAATAAACACCACACTTGACAAAATAGTGCATCCTATAATTTCAGTAGTTAGAATGATAAATCACCGAATTTCTAACATGTTGTTCTGCCAAATTATCACTTAATTATAATTGTAAATGCCTAAATTATGTAGCTCGTGTTTGTATCATTATGACACATGAAGAGATCTTGCATAACAAAGTTTAAGCTCGTTTTGAGGATCTGTAAAACATACATGACAAGGGCCAGGTTGTGAAAACATTTAATGGTTCTTGGCTCGTTTCGAGGATCTGCAAGACAAGGGCCAGGTTGTGAAAACATACATGAGCATGCTAATGTAAATCAGCTTGTTAGTCGTGTCCCAATTAGATTATAATTGCATGCATGGCCATTAAGAAATGTGTTGGGTATACACCACTCAGATTATGCTTAACCAATTCTACAGGAAAAACAAAGCAAAGGAAAGGATAGCTCTATGAATTAGTGTTCAGCTAGTTTGTAAAGCTTCAGCTGAATTTTAGCTGCAGAAAAAAACTACACGGTTAAGCACACATCTTCAGCACAGTTCTAGTCATGCTTAAAAATGCATAAACAGTCATGATTAAAGATACACATTCATATTTCAAATAGCAAAAAAGAAACTATGCAATCAAAATATACTAAATCCATTTATATGGTTGTCATAGCTCCCAATTACAATAACAGAGATAAAATAATTTGCTCATATTTCATTGGATGTTGACTTTATGCATGGATACGAATTTAAGCAGAGCATCACTCTAGAATCTATAACAGAAGAAAAATGGTCTTACATCCGTGCAAGATCTCTCCCCCTATGAGATGCATGCACATATACTGGTGAATCTACATCCCAAGTTGATGTTGCTTCTCCAAGCTAGAAAACACCAATGTAGTATTTAAACATTCCTTGGTACCTTTAAATCAGAAAAACATTCAGTCAGGAAATATGTTTTAAGTTAACAAAATGCTAGTGCAGGAGAGTACTAGCATGGCCAACCTGCATCATAGCTACCATATATCTGTCTTTAAATCTGAACTTGGACTTAAAAGATTTACCTACTAGATCTTGTATGTAAAAGTTCTACTTTTAAGTTCTGGTTCTGGACATCATGTTCAAGCTGAAAAAACTAAATTGAAAGATCGGTACTACTAAAAAGATCTACCTAGTAGACCTGCAAGAGCGGACCTTGCAAAGGGCAAACTGATATTCTGCAACAACGGCAAGCTAGCCGAAAGAAGCAGTATAATTTCTTAACAAGCAAATCACAGAGATGAGCATCACTTGCGAGATCTGAACACCGAAAAGATCAGAGCATATACAACTACCTAAACCAGAGAGCAAGAGACAGGGAGAGAACCTTTGGGGTGAAGTCGAGGTGGTGGACGCAATCTTGATCTAGCGGCGGGTAAGTGGATGCCGTCCTCCTCGCCGTAGTGCTCGCAGTGCAGGAGAGGATGTGGCCGTTGGGGAGTAGCTCGTCGGGGACAACCGCATCGAGGAGCACCTTGAGGTGGAGGCGGCGATGGTGGCGGCAGTCAGATCCGCGTGAGGACATCGTGCCCACCGCCAGATGGTCCGATTGGGTCACCTATGTGGTAGAGAAGGGGGAGGAAGAGGCAACGCGATGGATGAGGGCTGGTAGGGGCGCGGCGGAGCAGGGCCGGTAGGGGCACGGCCGGGTGGTGGCGCGCGGCGGGCCATGGCGATGTGGGAGAGGAAGATTGGGGAGAGAGAGGGGGGATTTTTTTCTGGCGGCGGCGAAGGATAGAGGCACGGGGTAAGGATACCTAATTTAGCCGAAACTTTTGGCACTGCGCGCCCTTTCTCCCGTCGCTATCTCACTGCATAATGGGCCCCCAAAGCGCGGGGGGGGGGGGATAAAAGGCGCGCGCCGTCGACGCGCGGGAGGCCATATCGTGTTTTTCGGCGTGGATGGTATGCACGTGCCACATGTACTTAGGAAATTTTATTTTTCAGTTCTTTTTGCCACAAAATTGTCTTTCCCTAGAGGGGTACTATTCATTGCTTTTATTTCCCTTGAGGAGATTAATAAGCTCTAGGTGAAGGCCTTAGCCCTAGGTAAAATGGGGATTTCTAGTAGTGTGTTACAAAATTCAGTAAGTGGTATCTGACGGGTTTCGGCATATAAACTAAACTGCACCTCGGGGGGATTATTCATAGGAAGAAAAGTAAAACTTTGAACAAAGATATTTGTAATGAGATGATACTATTCACATTCAGCTACGATGAAGTCAGTGAGGCCGGCATTAGCAGCATATTGTGTGAACTCCTCAAGGATTCCAGCCTCTTCCATGAACTGGGTGTGCGGCCATTCGCACGGTCGTACTTCCGCCAACCTCCGAGGATGGAGATCATTGTCAGAAGACTCCCCAATAACCCCCTTGGAGTTCTTCTTAGAAGCAAACTTCCTAAAGATATTCATCCTTTTCCTGTGAGCAAAAATTCTGAAATTTTTAGTCCATAATTTTCTCAACAAAACTTAGCAAAATTGATAGCAACTACTCATAGGCATTCGAACTACTTAGAACTCTAAGAATTCAACATGCAAGCTCATCTACAGCAGCACCAAGAGTAGCTAATTATTCAAAATATAAACCACTAAAACAAAAACTAATTGGACAAACGGTGGAGTCACATACCAAGCAACAATCTCCCGAAACAGTTTCAGAAACGGAGCTTTGAGCAAAGAGATCGAAATCTGCGGGTTTGAGAGCAAGAACACGGGAGAGAGAGCAATGGAGAATTTTTTCTGGAGGTAAGTGATGATGCAGTGTGAAGGGATAAGTGAGTGGGGCCACGTGGGGACCACAACACACCAGGACGCGCCTGGGTGGGTTGTTCCCACCTGGTGCACCTCCCTCTGATATTATTTGCACCAGAAATTCTTAAATATTAAGAAAAAATCATATTAAATTTTTAGACTATTCTGAGAACTTTTATTTTCGGGTCATTTTTTATTGCACGGGAAATTCAAAAACAGAGAAAACATGGCATTTTATTTTATTTAACTAATAAAAACAGAAAACAAAAGGTAGGGACAGAAGGTAGGGCTTACTAAATTCATCAACTTCATACCTCTAAAAAATGATTCATTAATAAGGTTGATCAAGTCTTATTAACAACCACTTTCGATTAGCATGAAACCGAAGAACTTTCATAAATCACTAAGTTACCTCATTGGGGATATGAATGTCCCCAACAATAAGCATTTCATATTTCTTTTTGACAGTAGGTAGAGGTATTTGAAAACTTCCAATAGTGATTGTTGAAGATTTTTCAATAACATTAATACCATTCACTTGGAATTGATTCTTCAGAAAGTGCACCGTATTCTCATCACCATTGATGTGAAAAGTGACCTTACTTTTATTGCAATCAGTAACAGCCCCTGTATTATTCAAGAAGGGTCTACCAAGGATAATCGACATATTGTCATTGCCAGGCATCTCAAGTATAACAAAGTCAGTCAAAATAGTAACATTAGCAACAACAATGGGCACATCCTCACTAATACCGATAGGTATGGCAGTTGATTTATCAGCCATTTGCAAAGATATTTCAGTAGGTATGAGTTTATTCAAATCAAGCATTTTATATAAAGAGAAAGGCATAACACTAACACCAGCTCCTAAATCACATAAAGCAGTTTTCACATAATTCTTTTTGATAGAGCAAGGTATAGTTGGTATTCCCGGATCTCCAAGTTCTTAGGTACTCCATCTTTAGGTACTCCCGGATCTCCAAGTTTTTAGTAACAGTGGTAGCAGTAGTTTTGTAGCAAGTGCAATAGTGACGATAGCAGTAGTAACTTATCAAGAAAAATATAAGATAAATTCGTAGGCATTGGATCAGTGACTTGTTGGATGATATTCATAATTAGACATTTATAACCTAGGGCGATACAGAACTAGCTCCAGTTCATCAATATAATGTAGGCATGTATTCCGTAAATAGTCATACGTGCTTATGGAAAGAACTTGCATGACATCTTTTGGCCTACCCTCCCATGCCAGTGGGGTCCTATTGAAAACTAAGGGATATTAAGGCCCCCTTTTAATAGTGAACTGGAACAAAGCATTAACACACGGTGAATACATGAACTCCTCAAACTACGGTCATCACTGGGAGTGGTCCCGACTATTGTCACTCCGGGGTTGCCAGATCATAACACGTAGTAGGTGACTATAACTTGCAAGATTGGATCTAGAACATGGATATAATGGTGATAATATAAACGGTTCAGATCTGAAATCATGGCACCCGGGCCCACAGTGACAAGCATTAAGCATGGCAAAGTCATGGCAACATCAATCTTAGAACATAGTGGATACTAGGGATCAGGCCCTAACAAAACTAACTCGATTACATGATGAATCTCATCCAACTCCTCATCGACTAGCGAGCCTACGAAGTAATTACTCACTCCCGGTGGGAAGCATCATGGAATTGGTGATGGAGAAGGGTTAGTGACGACGAAGAACGAAGATCCCCCTCTCCGGAGCCCCAAACGGACTCCAGATCTGGCCTCTTGATGAAGAACAGGAGATGACGGCGGCTCCGTCTCGTGGATCGCGATAATTCTTTCTCCCTGGTTTTTTCTATAAAAATAGGATTTTATAGCGTCGGTTTCAGGATCTGCGGGGACACTAGGTGGGGACAACCCACCTGGGTGCGCCATGTGGCACCCCGGCTCAGAGAAAACCGAAACGCTCCATATTCCAACCCAGAGATCGAGGTGAAGTCTTCTGGAATACGACACTGCTTAGTATAGAACAAACCAACTCTCTATTACAACACAAATATGAATACATGGTCTCCGATATTACAATGAATAACATCGGCACGGCTACACTACGCCAACCACGCTTGCTCTATACAAGCAGCATAACAAATTGAGGCAGCGGAATAACTACTGGCAGCGGAACAACGAATGGCGATGATGAACTCCAATCCGCGGGGACTTTGGCTGGAACGTTTATCCTAGCTCGCGAACACATGCCGGGAACAACACCAAACAAGCAAGCAATCCAGGCACGACCTGCAAGCTGGCATGACACGCCAGGTCAGTACATTGAACTTGCAAGCTCATGATAACCAGAAGCATTCAAGACAAACAACAGCATGGCAATTACAGGTTAAGCAGGAATTATCATGAGATCATCGGGATAACATGGCATGAACAACATGAACATAATATTGCTAGAACAATATGAGCATGGCATGTCCCACATGAAACAACTAGAACAATACGAGCATGGCATGAACATATAAATCTGATGATACTAGCATGAAACATGATGACACTATATGAACCACTTATTCTGTTATGGTTACCTCGTAACCATCACATGCATCACTTACCAACCTCGGACATTACACGATCATCTCAGGATCATATCAAGCTTGGTATAAACAATACCGTAGTAATCATTAAATGACCACAAGGAGCTTGATCTTTACCCATGATTCTCGCACAACATCACGAATATCCATCAACTCGGTATCCTCGATACCACGATGATCACTCACGGATCACAAACAGAACCCATCTTGGCTCAACGGGTAACCTCGTCACCAAATGGTGATCATTCATGGATCACATAACCAACTTATCTCATCATCGAACCAGGGTTGTTTTAAGCACATTATTATTATTACTGTTGACCCACAGTGTGACCAACACGAACTGGGCCCTTATCCGCGGGCGCGGCTATCGATAGATTTAATACACACTCTGCAGAGGTTAGTACACTGTACCCACACCACGGAACCCATGGCCTCGCGCTCCCATTCGGGTGGACCAACGGCGTTCCAAAAAAACCGTCCTACTGCCATGACACTCTCCCGGCCACTCCGAACAACTCCCCTTTGGGCTAAGTCATGGGTGGCCCCGTGCCTACCAAAGACACCAACGGCCACCATCGTGGCAAAACATAAACAGTCCCAAACGAGGACAAGGTACCATAACAACAACAACAACACCGGGCACACAAGGCTTATGTCCGCCTACCTGATCAGGATAGCGCACGCCCATAACCTTCCCTCGTTGGAGGCACCGGCGAGAGGCATGACAATAGACCCAGTTAGGACCTTCCCAGAAAGGCAAGCGTGGTTGCACTAGTCAGTTCGATATGGTGGCACCATGACTCAGCCAACAGTTGTTCAAGTTCAATTTAATCCGGTTAAACTTGAATGCAATATGCTGAGCCGTGATAAAATAACATGATGCAATTACAATGCATGAGCATGATATAAGCATGGGGTGCAACAACCATATCAACAATGAATCATATCCAACTGAGCATGGCATACTGACTAGCATGAACATCACAAGTACATACTTCTCAGAAACATAGCATGACCACTAGCATCAACAATAAGTATCATGCAAGCACATATCAACAATGCCATCATGCAAGCATTTAACCAACTAGATGCAATGGAACATGCATAACAACGATACTCGGGATAGACGACAGTCATGCACCGAAGACCATCACCAACATCAACATGTACTACTAGCGAGCATAAGCATATGAAAGGAATACCAGCAACTAGCAGGGCATGATAACCAGGTGCATAACAACATAGCAAGAAAGTAAGCACTAACCCAGAAGCATTACCAAAACAGCGATAACCATATTTTAAACAAGCAAACCGTTAATAAATATTCAAGTTGAAAACCATGGCTACTGCATGACTATCATTCAAGTGGTATTGTGGCTTGCCTGGGGTGACGGAGACTCCTGGAAGAAGTGCGGTGAAGCCGCGGAACGAAACACCGGGCTGTTCTTTCTCAGAGGGGCTGATTAGAGGCAAGGACAAAATGGTCATTTTCACTGTGATACCACCTAGTGAAAATGTTACCAAAAGATAGAGTTCGACGAGACGAAGAAGTGAGCGTTGGTTTCACCTTGATCGGAGTTACGGTTGAAAAGTTGTGAGGAGTTGAAGATCAGGGACCAATCAGTGAATAAACTTCAACAAACAGGCCCTAGTGGAAAAACAGAAAGCGCCTTCGGGCCAAACACGTTTTCTGCGAAGGGAAACGTATTGTCAGCCGCAATAGATTGAGAATATGCTTTCTGAAAATGAAAAGATATTCGCGGAAAAGACGTCTCCACTTATCCATGTGGACCAGGGGAGGAGAGGCTTACAGGTGGGGTCCAGGCGTAGGGGGAGGGGCCAGGCTCGGTCGTCTCCTTCCTCCCGCTCCTGTGCTCCCGTGAGGTACAGAGGAGGAGCAAGGGAGGAAGCGGCGAGGGGGCCGGCCAGCTCCGGCCGTCTCTGGCCGAGCCGAGGGCACCAGTGGGACCGGGGCGGCGAGGGGGGTCCCGTTCAAAGGGAGCACGGCCACCGGGGAGGAGAGGGGTGGAGGGGAGAGGTGGCGCTAGGAGGAGGACCGGGACGCGCGGGCGGTGGTGCTCTCCGGTGAAGCATGCACCCAGGCGACCAATAAAGGAGTGGGGGAGGACCTACGGGAGGTGGGGAAGCTCGTGGTGGTGACGGGAGGGAGGGAGAAGCTCCGAATTGTCGAGACGGGGTGGTGGCCGAGAGGTGGAGGCGGTGGCCGAACATGGAAGCCGTGGCCACGGTGCACTCCGGCAAGGGGCGAGGTGGTGGGACGGCTTAGTGGGACTAGGGGGACTCGGTGGACGTGGTAGGAGTAGAGGAGGAGGCTCGGGTTGGTCGGAACCAAGCCGAGGCCGTGGCGGCCATGGAGGACAGAGGCGAACTCCGGCGAGATGGGGCGATCCTGGTGACCAAATGAGGCGAGGGAGAGATGGGTGAGCTGCGGAGGAACTCGGGTCACGCTTATATAGCCGAGGGGAGGGCTCTAGAACAATGCTAGCGAGCTTGAGCAATGCTCCAGTGGTGGACAGAGTCTGGGCATGGCATGGGCATGGCGTTTGCGACGCATTTAAGGCGAACCACGATGAGGCAGTGACGCAGTGAGATGCAGTCGATCACAGGGAAGCTCTAGGACATGGTTGGACGTCGAGACGAGGAGGGAGGAGACGAGAACAGTGGTCGGACCGAGCCAGAGCTTGCAATGTGTGTGACGCCAGCGTGATCACCACGAGCACTAGCGCAAGCGGCGCGCTTTGGCATGGCCAACCATATCTAGTAGATGGACCTTGGTGCCTTAGTCCAACTGAATAAATAATTGGGTCCAGGGGCAAAGAAGAGATTTGCACTTAGCTCCAAAGTAAATCAACATGAAGGTGTTCATAACTTACTGTGGTGACACCAGCTTGGTAACATGGTAAATAATTTACCTGGTGATGATCACACACTAAGGTGATTAAAATGGCAAAGTTTCAGCTCAAGAAGAGGGGTTTAGCTAGTGGTTGCTGTAGAAACCACTATAATGGCCAGAATTAGGGATTTGGATGATGCACTCACATGGAGAGAGCAAGTTGAGCTGCAATTGGTCATGGCCTAATGATTTGAAGGTATGAAGATGCTCAAAAAGTTTCAGGCCATTTGGATGAGCTAAAATAACACTTGCTTCACAATGCTTTGCTTTGGACAGAAACTTGGAAAATTGCACAAGGAAAATGGATTAACTAATTGATCTAAAACTTGGTGGAGGGAGTTCATATAGGTAGAAGCATGTCCTGGTAAAGTTTCAGCTCCATTGAAGCAATATAAAATATACTTGCTTCACAAACTGAAAATCTGACCAGAAACTAAGATTTGGAGCTGGGATCACATAGATAAGTTACATGAGCTCATATTTGGTGGAGAGTCATGATTTGATCATATGAAGGACCTTGCAAAGTTTCAACTCATTTGGATATTTCCTTCACAATCACTTCCCTTGGACAGGAACTTTGAAAATTTGCTCAGGAATATTTACTAGGCAAATTGAGTTAAATTTTTGCATGAGGCTATTATTTGGACAGGAAAATATTTTCAAGAAGTTTGGGTTGAATTGGGCAAATATAAATGGCACTTGCTTCACAAACTGCCATTCAGGACAAAACAGAAAAGGAATTAATTGAGCATGATTGGAAACATGGCCAATGGAATATTTTGCCATATTTGAGGAATATATGACCCAAACAATTTATGAGAATTATTTGGGAATTTTAGGAGTGACAGAAATATAGGTTGCTTCACAACCTAGGGTTTTAAGGGTTATTCCTTTATCAGAAAAGGAATGTTCCCAATAAAAAGAATATTGGGTTAGGTCAAAGATGGAAATGACATGATCTTGGGATGATGATGAGGGTGACAAGCCACTATAAAACCTAGGAAGACATGATCTTCCCAAGTTTCAACCACATAGCCATGGAAAAGCAAATCAAATCAGGAAATCCAAGAAAATAAAAGGAAAAAAGAAAAGGGAAAAATCCAGGCTGTTACACGCCAGGAGGGGGGCACGCCAGGAGGGGGGCGCCCTGGTGGGTTGTGCCCACCGAGGTGCTCCCTTCGATGGATCTTGGCTCCAGAAATTCTTATTTATTGTATAAGAAATCCTCGCAAAGTTTCGTTCCATTCCGAGAACTTTTATTTCTGCACAAAAACAACACCATGGTAGTTCTGCTGAAAACAACATCAGTCTGGGGTTAGTTTCATTCAGATAATGCAAATTAGAGTCCAAAACAAGAGGAAAAGCCTTAGGAAAAGTAGATACGTTGGAGACGTATCAGTTTTAAACCTATTTCTTTAACTGGATTGATGTTCTAACTTCTTGCTCTATGTTGATTTCAATTTCATATGTATAAACAGTTATGTTCTCATGTCATGCACATTACAAGTGGTGCTAATGTTGTGTAGCTTCCCACACTTATATTCTGTCTATGTTAATGTGTCTTAAAGAGATATGATTTGAACTGTGTCTCTATCTTTATTTGGCAACATAAACTAGAATGATATAGACAATACAGTGACCATGGTACATACATATATGTTTGTTTCATGATGTTATCCTATCCACCTTACTACTGAACTGGTTTACCAAAATGAGTGTCATATACTACATGCTAAACCTGTGATGTGTTTGCTTGTTTCTCTTGTATAATGCGAACAAAATATTGGAGAAGAGCACCCCATTATGCAATGGTAGAGAAAGTGTTGGAGATATGCCCTAGAGGCAATCATGTATGATGATATTTCCTATGTGTTTATGAATAAAGATAGTCCTTGGACATTATCAATGATGTGTATCAGCAAGTACGTGACTTGTTTGTGGGACTATGCATTGTATGATGAATGTCCTAAAAGGTCTCTAGTCGAATGGGCTGTGTGGACGTGCAGCCAACTAGACTAGCATATGACACGGTCGATGGCTTGGTGATGTCTACTACATAACCTTCTTCTTGTAGACGTTGTTGGGCCTCCAAGTGCAGAGGTTTGTACGACAGCAGCAGGTTTCCCTCAAGTGGATGACCTAAGGTTTATCCACCCGTGGGAGGCGTAGGATGAAGATGGTCTCTCTCTATCAACCCTGCAACCAAATAACAAAGAGTCTATTGTGTCCCCAACACACCCAATACAATGGTAAATTGTATAGGTGCACTAGCTCCGCGAAGAGATGGTGATACAAGTGCAATATGGATGGTAGATATAGGTTTTTGTAATCTGAAAATATAAAAACAGCAAGGTAACTAATGATAAAAGTGAGCGAAAATGGTATTGCAATGCTAGGAAACAAGGCCTAGGGTTCATACTTTCACTAGTGCAAGTTCTCTCAACAATAATAACATAATTGGATCATATAACAATCCCTAGAGTTCGTACTAGAATAACACCTTAAGACACAAATCAACCAAAACCCTAATATCACCTAGATACTCCAATGTCACCTCAAGTATCCGTGGGTATGATTATACGATATGCATCACACAATCTCAGATTCATCTATTCACCAAACACAAAGAACTTCAAAGAGTGCCCCAAAGTTTCTACCGAAGAGTCAAGACGAAAACGTGTGCCAACCCCTATGCATAAGTTCACAAGGTCACGGAACTCGCAAGTTGATCACCAAAACATACATCAAGTGGATCACGTGAATATCCCATTGTCACCACAGATAAGCACAGGCAAGACATAAATCAAGTTTTCTCAAATCCTTAAAGACTCAATCCGATAAGATAACTTCAAAGGGAAAACTCAGTCCATTACAAGAGAGTAGAGGGGGAGAAACATCATAAGATCCAACTATAATAGCAAAGCTCACAATACATCAAGATCATTCTGAATCAAGAACACGAGAGAGAGAGAGAGAGAGATCAAACACATAGCTAGTGGTACATAACCTCAGCCCCGAGGGTGAACTACTCCCTCCTCATCACGGAGAGCGTCGGGATGATGAAGATGGCCGCCGGAGAGGGATTCCCCCTCCAGCAGGGTGCCGGAACGGATCTAGATTGGTTTTCGGTGGCTATAGAGGCTTGCGGCGGCGGAACTCCGGATCTAGGTTATTTTCTGGAGGTTTCTGTATTTATAGGAATTTTTGGCGCCGAGAACAAGTCAGGAGGGTTCCCAAGTCGTCCACGAGATAGGGCGGTGCGCCTGGGGGGTAGGGCGCGTGCCCACCCTCATGGATGGCCCAGGACACTTCTAGCCCAACTCTTTTACTCCGGGGGCTTCTTTTGGTCCATAAAAAATCGTCAAAAATTGGCACGTCCATTGGACTCCATTTGGTATTCCTTTTCTGTAAAACTCAAAAACAAGAAAAAAAACAGAAACTGGCACTGGGCTCTAGGTTAATAGGTTAGTCGCAAAAATCATGTAAAATAGCATATAAATGCATATAAAACATCCTAGATGGATAATATAATAGCATGGAACAATCAAAAATTATAGATACTTTGGAGACATATCAAGCATCCCCAAGCTTAATTCCTGCTCGTCCTCGAGTAGGTAAATGATAAAAACAGAATTTTTGATGTGGAATGCTACCTAACATAATTTTCAATGTAATTCTCTTTATTGCGGCATGAATGTTTAGATCCAAAAGATTCTAGACAAAAGTTTAATATTGACATAAAAATAATAATACTTCGAGCATGCTAACCAAGCAATTATGTCTTATCAAAATAACATATATAGCCAAAGAAAGCTTATCCCTACAAAATCATATAGTTTGGCCATGCTTTATTTTCGTCACACAAAATGCTCCCATCATTGACAACCCTGATGACAAGCCAAGCAATTGTTTCATACTTAGCATTTTCAAACTCTTTCAACTTTCACGCAATATATGAGCGCGAGCCATGGACATAGCACTATAGGTGGAATAGAATATGATGATGGAGGTTGTGTGAGAAGACAAAAAAGGAGAAAGTCTCACATTGACGCGGCTAATCAACAGGCTATGGAGATGCCCATCAATTGATGTCAATGCAAGGAGTAGGGATTGCCATGCAACGGGTGCACTAGAGCTATAAATATATGAAAGCTCAACAAAAGAAACTAAGTGGGTGTGCATCCAACTTGCTTGCTCACGAAGACCTAGGGCATTTTGAGGAAGCCCGTCATTGGAATATACAAGCCAAGCTCCGGCGAACCTATACATGGGAACCGACGACCGGCTGTTCGAGGGAGATCGGACGAGGAGGAGACGCGCTGCCCCAAGTCTTCTTCTGCTGCACGACACTACGCGTCTAGTGGTAACGATCTGTGATCCATCTCCCGTAACATGTTCTTGGTTGTTCTGCGCGTAGAAAAATTTTAATTTGCAGTCGACGCACCCTACCATAGAACCCAACAGTGGTATCAGAGCCTCTGCTATAGAATTTGAATTCGGATCGTATGCATATTAGGTATATGGAGGCGATAGATGAGATCTGTTGTCGTTGATGAGATCGGTTGTGTGCACAGTTGATGAGATCAACTATACATGGGGATCGATGTGGCTATGTTTTCTGATGATCGGAGTCGATGAGGTCGTGACACAACCTACCCCTACCGGTCGGTATCCGCCATCGGGGTTAACAGTGAAACGTAAATCCAAATCGGACTCGCCGTGTGTGTAGCGCCTTGTATTTCGTACACGATCACTCAAACCAGTAGAATGCGATTCTATGCGTAACTTTGTTTTACAGGTTTGATGTGAATAGTATGGCTCATGTGTATGTGATGCATGTGTGTAAATTATACATGGCTTGCGTGTCATGTTTGTCAGCCGGCAGGAGCCAAAGTGTTGTCATTATATTGTATAACGACCTGCGTGTCGACTTGTGACTCTATGTAAAATTCATTACTAGTTGTAGTATTTGGACAATAGAGATCAGGTTGGTGGCTTGGCGTCCCGGCATGACAAACAAGATGGAGTTCCTAGATGGTCATCGGAGTCGGAGCCAACCTGGAAGAACATCCATGAAGGAGCCATACTATTTCACAATATATGTTTTATTTGTGATTGTTATGCTTCTTGTTTTCTATGCATGTTAGAATGGTAGAAATATCCCTCGTTAATATCAAGAAATTTGCCATTCCCGATGTTGCACCTTCGCACGTAAAGTACATCTAGTAGTGGGCTCATAAAATTGGGGTGCTGCTAGGTGTCCTTGAACTGAAGGGTTCGTGTCGGACACAGACATGCACTGCGTCAGGTTAACTTGATAAGGATATCAAAACGGTTTTGGGCCTTGTGGCAAAGAAGGTTGGGGGCCAGGGTATGAGATACCTTCCCGACCGACAAGAGTCGTATAGAGATACGATTAGCAAGGAGTTGCTTACCGGATAGGCATGTTGTCTAGCAGTGATGCTAAAGCTCACTAGTCACATGTGCTAGTCAGATCCTGAATCACTGAGAGTTTGTAGAGGGATGCCAACTTCAGTGGGAGTATTTATATTTAAGGCTTGAATTACTCTACATAAACACATTGCTTAGTGATTGCATATTTTCTGTTGTAGATCAATGGCACCACCTGCTCAACCCAACTTTGCATTGAAATCAATTCTGGAAAAGGATAAACTGAATGGAACAAACTTTACCACATGGTATAGAAATCTGAGAATTGTTCTCAAGCATGATAAAAAGGAACATGTTCTAGAGGATCCACTTCCTGAGGAACCTGCCGAAATGCTAATACCACAACTAAGAATGCCTACCAGAAACTCGTTGATGAATCAACGGAGATTAGCTGTCTGATGCTGGCTTGTATGGAGCCTGATTTGCAACAGCATTTTGAAAATATTGAGGCTTACGATATGATCGAATGTCTCACGAGCATGTTTCAGACACAGGATAGGACCGAAAGGTTCAACATCTGGCGATCCTTGATGGATTGCAAGCTGAAGGAAGTTGATCCACTGAGCCCACATGTGATCAAGATGATCGGATATGTGCAAGCTTTGGATCATTTGGGCTTCCCTCTCTTGGATGAGCTGGCTATTGATGTAGTTCTAGGTTCTCTTCTGCCCAGCTATGGGACGTTCATCTTGAACTATCATATGCATGGCATGGATAAGAAGCTCACTGAATTGCATAGGATGCTCAAAGTGACATAGCGGGATATTAAGAAAGGCACACATCAAGTGTTGATGGTGCAGAAATCAGCTAAGTTTAAGAAGAGTTGGTCCAAGAAAAAGGCTAAGGCAAAGGGCATAGAGACGGTAACCTCCATCGCTGCGCCGAAGTCTGGACCGGACTCGAAGACCATTTGCTATCATTGCAAGGAGACCGGGCACTGGAAGAGGAACTGTAGCAAGTGGCTTGCAGAGCATGGCAAGAAGGCCAGAAATGCTTCTTCGGGCAAAGGTACACTTGTTGCATATGTTATAGACATTTACCTTGCTGACATACCTAGCAGCTCTTGGGTATTTGATACTGGATCGGTTGTTCATATTTCCAACTCGATGCAAGGGCTGGTAAGAACTAGGCATGTGGCACAAGGGGGGATTGACATCAGGGTCAGCAACAAAGTAAGAGTTGCTGCATTGGAGGTTGGCACGATGCAGCTCCAGCTTCCTTCTGGATTTATTTTGGAATTGAATAATTGTTATTACATTCTTGCACTTAGTCAGAACATTATTTCTGCCTCATGCTTGATGAGTCAGGGTTGTCCAGACCCATGCTGCGAGACCCATGCTGCATCTAGACCCATGCTACGAGACATGGTCGAGCAAGATGGGATTTTCCCCTCCGATCAGGAGATATATACTCTGGGCCCCTCATGTGATCCGACCAAGATAAGCATGGCCATGCGATTAGGATTATGACATAATCCGGTTTGTGGTCGACATCACTTGAACGAGAAAGAGATCGGGCTAGCACAAGGATGACAGACTTGCCTTGAGCCCGACAAAATATATTGTGTGGCAAAGGGAACAGATGTGTGATGTACGGGTTCGCCTAACCAGCTTCATCGGACACTTGGAGTTGGCACACTTTGCTAGAGGCCGCTACCGACTAGCTGAGTCGGATGTGATATGACTCGCGACCAAGTGAACGAGAACCTAAGGGGTCGCGCGCTTAAGGGAAGGAACATGTGAGGCTCGGTCCGACTCCACGAGTCAGAAGTGATCCTACTCGGACTCGGATCCAGGCCGAACAGGTTTTGGGCTTTAGGGTTCGTGCGAGGCCCAAGTGTTGAGCCTGCGACGGACGCTTATATAAAGTGGGGGTGCGGCACACTCATGCGATTGCTCGCTTCGGCGCTGTCACTAGGGTTTGCATGTGTTGCGAATAGCCACCTCCACTCGACCGCCGACTGTGTGATCGGACCTAGCAGTCCGCTGCACGGTGTTCCTCCTGCACGCGCAGGTACCGTTAGAGGCGGTGCACTTGCGCCGCTCCGGTGAACCTGTACATGGGAACCGACGACCGGCTGTTCGAGGGAGATCGGACAAGGAGGAGACGCACTGCCTCAACTCTTCTTCCGCTGCACGGCACTGCACGTCTAGTGGTAACGATCTATGATCCATATTCCGTAGCATGTTCTTGGTTGTTCTGCGCATAGGAAAATTTTAATTTGAAGTCGACGCACCCTACTGTAGAACCCGACAGAAAGTAATGCAGATAAGGTTGAAGATAGTGAGACAACCCTGTTGGTCTCCAAGAAAGGTGATAAAAACTATCTTGTAGACAGTGAGACAACCCCAAAGTCCTGTGTTGATGTAGTGTTCGAGTTACTGGCCACTACCGCTGGCACAAGCTCCTCAAACTTGCTGCCTGAATCACTTCGGCTTCTTCAGTCTCAGCTACAAGATGAAAGGCATCAGTTAGCTGTGTTGCGGCAAGAAGCTGAAGGACTAAGGAAGTCCCTGCAGAATTCAGATGCATATTTTCTGGTGCAACAGCAAGCAGTGGATGATTTTAGCGCCAAACAAGAGAAAACTAATAAGCTTGCTAAGCTTCTTGCCAGCATGGTGGGTATCCAGGATATCGTTTCTTGAGCTCTTTTGAAGTGGTTTCAGTTCTTGACTTGTTTTGCGGCCGCATTTATTTTCACTGGTGGCCAATTTAGATGCCTAGTGTATGTAATATGCTGCTTTATTCACGACATTTGCACTGGTGGAGAACTTTGATGCCAAGTGGATGTAATATTTGTAATAGTCGTAATAGCCTAGCGTAAGTTGCTTGCTTATTTATTTCCTTATTGTCTTATTTATTTTTTGCTTGTAGTCGCTGCAGTTCTTTTTCCACGGTAACCTTTTTATTTAGAACTAGGCCAAAATAACCATGGGCAACATACGGACCATTGTCCTGCTGGCTGCTGTAGTGGGCTTCCTAAGGTTCGTATGATCCATGGGCCTTCTACGGCCCATGGATTCAATGGGCCTTCTACGGGCCGTTTGATAGATTGGCCAAACATGGGCCGTACATTCGTGGACCATTAATATACCACAATATGGGCCATAAATGGGCTAGACTCAGAATCGTTTGTTTATGGGTCGGCCATAACGGGCCGTTAATAGGTCATGTGTACAATGGGCTTAATTCTATCGACATGCATAATGGGTCGGTAATGGGCCATAACTGATCACGCTATGAAAACGGCCGAACGAATTGACGGGCCACAGACTGGCCGACATTAACCATGGGCTGAATTTGGCCCACAAGCGGAACAGGCCAGTAATGGACCATAAGTAATCGAATCCCGGAATTGATCCCAATAGTAAATGGGGCCTTATAAGGACGAAAGATAACACGGGCTGGAAACGGCCCAATGGAATAATGGGCAGTTAATGGGTATAAAGTGATACACTATTCATTCTGGGCCAGTTTCACCATAGGCCTTTTTTGGCCCAGAGTTACAAAGGGCTTCATATGGGTCGAAAGACGTCATGGGCCATACATGGTCCAGAAGTTACAATGGGCTGGAATCATATTGGACGGCCCAGACGATGCTACCAGGCCTAATTCGGATAGGCCATAACGGGTCGTGAGTTAGCGGGCTGGAAATGGGCTATATGCAAACAACACGGAGTTGACACATGGTTCCTCCGGCGAATGAGAATTTTACGCGTGGAAAATCCCCATTGGTCCCGGCTGTTAATGGGTTATCGGATCCAAACCGGAACCCGATAGCTTAACGGTGACCCGTTACGGTGGATGCCACATGTTGGTTACCCTTGACGAAAGCACTTCTATGACGCGTCATTTATCCTCATGAAAGTGAACACTTCTGTGATGATAATTTTGGTATTGTCATGGAACAGTTCTATGACAGCACATGTATGACTATCTTGATTCTGTCATAAAATCGTCATGGGTGTACATGCATGACCAAAAACGTGACCTATTGTGACAAACACGTATCATAACAGAAGTGTATTTTTTGTAGTGCAATGGTCTTTCTGTTCGATTCTGGTTGGATTGGTGGGTGGGGGATGGACCCCTGGTGTTTTCCTTTCCCGTGTTTTTTTCTTTTGTGTCGTCTCCTTCTGCCTCCATCGCGGAGCTTGCGGCCGGTGGTTGGGACCTCGATTTCTGTCGGGTCCTATCTCCTATAAAGTTGGAAGATTGGCATCACTTATCTGCTCTCTTCCCTGTGCTCTCTAAGATTCCGCATGAGGTCTCCTGGCCTCATTCCCCTTTGGCCATTTTCCAGCTAAGTCCTATTATTGTGTTTTGTCCTCTATCCTGTTGGTGTCTAAGTTCAATCCCATTTGCTGTGATCAAGTGCCTCCTAAGATCAAAATATTCATGTGGCGGGCCATGAGGGGCCGTTTGCCTGTTGCTGATCAGAATAAGAAATGTCTTGGCCTGGGTACAGAGTTCTGCTCTCTTTGCGGGAGCTTGGAGGATACTGGCCACATCTTGTTTCGATGTCCACTAGCTTCTTTGCTTTGGAGTTGTCTCAGGGAGTGGATGGGTGTCCCTTGGGCTCCTTCTAAGTTCTCTGCCCTCCGCTTACTTGCGGCCACCTTGTCTGGTCAGTTCAAGAGGTTGTTTTGGTTTGGCTTCTCGGCCATGTGTTGGACCCAATTGACGACTAGAAACAAGTTTACAATTGAGCAGGTGTTCCTTAACTTGGTGGTTAACCTCATCTTCAAACTGTCCATATTTTGCAATAGTGGAAATATCTGATTAAGGAGGCTGACAGGGCGGTTGTGGAGGTCCTCATCTCTCGTGTGCGTGCATCTGCTACTTCTTGTTGGAAATATGCCCTAGAGGCAATAATAAAAGGATTATTATTATATTTCCTTGTTCATGATAATTGTCTTTCATTCATGCTATAATTGTGTTATCCGGAAATCGTAATACATGTGTGAATACATAGACACCAAATGTCCCTAGTAAGCCTCTAGTTGACTAGCTCGTTGATCAACAGATAGTCATGGTTTCCTAGCTATGGACATGGGGATGTCATTGATAACGGGATCACATCATTAGGAGAATGATGTGATGGACAAGACGCAAACCTAAGCATAGCACAAAGATCGTATAGTTCGTTTGCTAGAGTTTTTCCAATGTCAAGTATCTTTTCCTTAGACCATGAGATCGTGTAACTCCCGGATACCGTAGGAGTGCTCTGGGTATACCAAACGTCACAACGTAACTGGGTGACTATAAAGGTATACTACGGGTATCTCCGAAAGTGTCTGTTGGGTTGACACGGATCAAGACTGGGATTTGTCACTCCGTATGACGGAGAGGTATCTCTGGGCCCACTCGGTAATGCATCATCATAATGAGCTCAAAGTGACCAAGTGTCTGGTCACGGGATCATGCATTACGGTACGAGTAAAGTGACTTGCCGGTAACGAGATTGAACGAGGTATTGGGATACCGACGATCGAATCTCGGGCAAGTAACGTACCGATTGACAAAGGGAATTGTATACGGGGTTGCTTGAATCCTCGACATCGTGGTTCATCCGATGAGATCATCGAGGAGCATGTGGGAGCCAACATGGGTATCCAGATCCCGCTATTGGTTATTGACCGGAGAGCCGTCTCGGTCATGTCTACATGTCTCCCGAACCCGTAGGGTCTACACACTTAAGGTTCGGTGACGCTAGGGTTGTAGAGATATGAATATGCAGTAACCCGAAAGTTGTTCGGAGTCCCGGATGAGATCCTGGACGTCACGAGGAGTTCCAGAATGGTCCGGAGGTGAAGAATTATATATAGGAAGTGCAGTTTCGGCCATTGGGAGAGTTTTGGGGTCACCGGTATTGTACCGGGACCACCGGAAGGGTCCCGGGGGGTCCACCGGGTGGGGCCCACCCATCCCGGAGGGCCCCATGGGCCAAAGTGGGGAGGGGAACCAGCCCATAGTGGGCTGGTGCGCCCCCTAGGCCCACCCCATGCGCCTAGGGTTGGAACCCTAGGGGTGGGGGGGCGCCCCACCTTGCCTTGGGGGCTACTCCACCCTTGGCCGCCGCCCCCCTAGGAGATCCCATCTACTAGGGCCGGCGCCCCCCCTAGGAGAGCCTATATAAAGGGGGGGGAGGGAGGGGGCAGCCATACCTTGAGTCTTGGCGCCTCCCTCTCCCCTGCTACACCTCTCTCTCTCGCAGTATACGGCGAAGCCCTGCTGCTATGACGCCCTGCATCCACCACCACGCCGTCGTGCTCCTGGATCTTCATCAACCTCTCCTCCCCCTTGCTGGATCAAGAAGGAGGAGACGTCACGCTGACCGTACGTGTGTTGAACACGGAGGTGCCGTCCGTTCGGCGCTAGGATCTCCGGTGATTTGGATCACGTCGAGTACGTCTTCCTCATCCCCGTTCTTTGAACGCTTCCGCGCGTGATCTACAAAGGTATGTAGATGCAATCCAATCACTCGTTGCTAGATGAACTCATAGATGGATCTTGGTGAAACCGTAGGAAATTTTTGTTTTCTGCAACGTTCCCCAACAGTGGCATCATGAGCTAGGTCTATGCGTAGTTCTCCTTGCACGAGTAGAACACAATTTGTTGTGGGCGTAGATGTTGTCAACTTTCTTGCCGCTACTAGTCTTATCTTGCTTCAGCGGTATTGTGGGATGAAGCGGCCCGGACCGACCTTACACGTACGCTTACGTGAGACTGGTTCCACCGACTGACATGCACTAGTTGCATAAGGTGGCTAGCGGGTGTCTGTCTCTCCCACTTTAGTTGGAGCGGATTCGATGAAAAGGGTCCTTATGAAGGGTAAATAGAAGTTGACAAATCACGTTGTGGCTATTACGTAGGTAAGAAAACGTTCTTGCTAGAACCCTTTTGCAGCCACGTAAAACTTGCAACAACAATTAGAGGACGTCTAACTTGTTTTTGCAGCAAGTGATTTGTGATGTGATATGGCCAAAGTTGTGATGAATGATGAATGATATATATGTGATGTATGAGATCATGTTCTTGTAATAGGAATCACGACTTGCATGTCGATGAGTATGACAACCGGCAGGAGCCATAGGAGTTGTCTTTATTTTTTGTATGACCTGCGTGTCATTGAGAAACGCCATGTAAATTACTTTACTTTATTGCTAAACGCGTTAGCCATAGTAGTAGAAGTAATAGTTGGCGAGCAACTTCATGGAGACACGATGATGGAGATCATGATGATGGAGATCATGGTGTCATGCCGGTGACAAGATGATCATGGAGCCCCAAGATGGAGATCAAATGAGCTATGTGATATTGGCCATATCATGTCACTATTATTATTTGATTGCATGTGATGTTTATCATGTTTTTGCATCTTATTTACTTAGAACGGTGGTAGTAAATAAGATGATCCCTCATAATAATTTCAAGAAAGTGTTCCCCCTAACTGCGCACCGTTGCGACAGTTCGTTGTTTCGAAGCACCACGTGATGATCGGGTGTGATAGATTCCAACGTTCACATACAACGGGTGTAAGACAGATTTACACACGCAATACACTTAGGTTGACTTGACGAGCCTAGCATGTACAGACATGGCCTCGGAACACAGAAGACCGAAAGGTCGAGCATGAGTCGTATAGAAGATACGATCAACATGAAGATGTTCACCGATGTTGACTAGTCCGTCTCACGTGATGATCGGACACGGCCTAGTCAACTCGGATCATGTTATACTTAGATGACTGGAGGGATGTCTATCTAAGTGGGAGTTCATTGAATAATTTGATTAGATGAACTTAATTATCATGAACTTAGTCTAAAATCTTTACAATATGTCTTGTAGATCAAATGGCCAACGTTGTCCTCAACTTCAACGCGTTCCTAGAGAAAACCAAGCTGAAAGACGATGGCAGCAACTATACGGACTGGGTCCGGAACCTGAGGATCATCCTCATAGCTGCCAAGAAAGATTATGTCCTAGAAGCACCGCTAGGTGACGCACCCGTCCCACAGAACCAAGACGTTATGAACGCTTGGCAGACACGTGCTGATGATTACTCCCTCGTTCAGTGCGGCATGCTTTACAGCTTAGAACCGGGGCTCCAAAAGCGTTTTGAGCGACACGGAGCATATGAGATGTTCGAAGAGCTGAAAATGGTTTTCCAAGCTCATGCCCGGGTCGAGAGATATGAAGTCTCCGACAAGTTCTTCAGCTGTAAGATGGAGGAAAATAGTTCTGTCAGTGAGCACATACTCACTATGTCTGGGTTACATAACCGCTTGACTCAGCTGGGAGTTAATCTCCCGGATGACGCGGTCATTGACAGAATCCTCCAGTCGCTTCCACCAAGCTACAAGAGCTTTGTGATGAACTTCAATATGCAGGGGATGGAAAAGACCATTCCTGAAGTATTTGCAATGCTGAAATCAGCAGAGGTAGAAGTCAAAAAGGACCATCAAGTGTTGATGGTGAATAAAACCACTAAGTTCAAGAAAGGCAAGGGTAAGAAGAACTTCAAGAAGGACGGCAAGGGAGTTGCCGCGCCCGGTAAGCAAGCTGCCGGGAAGAAGCCAAAGAATGGACCCAAGCCCGAGACTGAGTGTTTTTATTGCAAGGGAAGTGGTCACTGGAAGCGGAACTGCCCCAAATACTTAGCGGACAAGAAGGCCGGCAAAACGAAAGGTATATGTGATATACATGTAATTGATGTGTACCTTACCAGTACTCGTAGTAGCTCCTGGGTATTTGATACCGGTGCAGTTGCTCACATTTGTAACTCAAAGCAGGAGCTGCGGAATAAGCGGAGACTGGCGAAGGACGAGGTGACGATGCGCGTCGGGAATGGTTCCAAGGTCGATGTGATCGCCGTCGGCACGCTACCTCTACATTTACCTACGGGATTAGTTTTGAACCTCAATAATTGTTATTTAGTGCCAAGTTTGAGCATGAACATTGTATCAGGATCTCGTTTAATACGAGATGGCTACTCATTTAAATCCGAGAATAATGGTTGTTCTATTTATATGAGAGATATGTTTTATGGTCATGCTCCTATGGTGAATGGTTTATTCTTAATGAATCTCGAGCGTAATGCTACACATATTCATAGTGTGAATGCCAAAAGATGTAAGGTTGATAATGATAGTCCCACATACTTGTGGCACTGCCGCCTTGGTCACATAGGTGTCAAACGCATGAAGAAGCTCCATGCAGATGGACTTTTAGAGTCTCTTGATTACGAATCATTTGACACGTGCGAACCATGCCTCATGGGTAAGATGACCAAGACTCCGTTCTCAGGAACAATGGAGCGAGCAACCAACCTATTGGAAATCATACATACTGATGTGTGCGGTCCAATGAGTGTTGAGGCTCGTGGTGGCTATCGTTATGTTCTCACCCTCACTGATGACTTGAGTAGATATGGGTATATCTACTTAATGAAACACAAGTCTGAAACCTTTGAAAAGTTCAAGGAATTTCAGAGTGAGGTTGAGAATCAACGTGACAGAAAAATCAAGTTTTTGCGATCAGATCGTGGAGGAGAATACTTGAGTCACGAATTTGGTACACACTTAAGAAAATGTGGAATAGTTTCACAACTCACGCCGCCTGGAACACCTCAGCGTAATGGTGTGTCCGAACGTCGTAATCGCACTCTATTAGATATGGTGCGATCTATGATGTCTCTTACCGATTTACCGCTATCATTTTGGGGCTATGCTTTAGAGACTGCCGCATTCACTTTAAATAGGGCTCCGTCGAAATCCGTTGAGACGACACCGTATGAATTATGGTTTGGGAAGAAGCCTAAGCTGTCGTTTCTAAAAGTTTGGGGATGCGATGCTTATGTCAAGAAACTTCAACCTGAAAAGCTCGAACCCAAGTCGGAAAAATGCGTCTTCATAGGATACCCTAAAGAAACTATTGGGTATACCTTCTACCTCAGATCCGAAGGCAAGATCTTTGTTGCCAAGAATGGATCCTTTCTAGAGAAGGAGTTTCTCTCGAAAGAAGTAAGTGGGAGGAAAGTAGAACTTGATGAAGTATTGCCTCTTGAACCGGAAAGTGGCGCAACTCAGGAAAATGTTCCTGTGGTGCCTGCACCAATTAGAGAGGAAGTTAATGATGATGATCAAGATACTTCTGATCAAGCTCCTACTGAACTTCGAAGGTCCACAAGGACACGTTCCGCACCAGAGTGGTACGGCAACCCTGTCTTGGAAATCATGTTGTTAGACAACGGTGAACCTTCGAACTATGAAGAAGCGATGGCGGGCCCGGATTCCGACAAATGGCTGGAAGCCATGAAATCCGAGATAGGATCCATGTATGAAAACGAAGTATGGACTTTGACTGACTTGCCCGATGATCGGCGAGCCATAGAAAATAAATGGATCTTTAAGAAGAAGACAGACGCGGATGGTAATGTGACCATCTATAAAGCTAGGCTTGTCGCTAAGGGTTATCGACAAGTTCAAGGGGTTGACTACGATGAGACATTCTCTCCCGTAGCAAAGCTGAAGTCCGTCCGAATCATGTTAGCAATTGCCGCATACTATGATTATGAGATATGGCAAATGGACGTCAAAACGGCATTCCTTAACGGTTATCTTAAGGAAGAACTGTATATGATGCAGCCGGAAGGTTTTGTCGATCCTAAGAATGCTGACAAGGTGTGCAAGCTCCAACGCTCGATTTATGGGCTGGTGCAAGCATCTCGGAGTTGGAACATTCGCTTTGATGAGATGATCAAAGCGTTTGGGTTTATGCAGACTTATGGAGAAGCCTGCGTTTACAAGAAAGTGAGTGGGAGCTCTGTAGCATTTCTCATATTATATGTAGATGACATACTTTTGATGGGAAATGATATAGAGCTTTTGGACAGCATTAAGGCCTACTTGAATAAGAGTTTTTCAATGAAGGAC
Source organism: Triticum aestivum (assembly GCF_018294505.1). Lineage (NCBI taxonomy): Eukaryota > Viridiplantae > Streptophyta > Magnoliopsida > Poales > Poaceae > Triticum > Triticum aestivum. The sequence continues at coordinate 81,540,719 of NC_057806.1, read as the reverse complement.
CTTGGAGAAGCTGCTTATATATTAGGCATCAAGATCTATAGAGATAGATCAAGACGCCTCATAGGTCTTTCACAAAGCACATACCTTGATAAGATATTGAAGAAGTTCAATATGGATCAGTCTAAGAAGGGGTTCTTGCCTGTGTTGCAAGGTGTGAAATTGAGCTCAGCTCAATGTCCGACCACGGCAGAAGATATAGAAGAGATGAGTGTCATCCCCTATGCCTCAGCCATAGGTTCTATTATGTATGCCATGCTGTGTACCAGACCTGATGTAAACCTTGCCGTAAGTTTGGTAGGTAGGTACCAAAGTAATCCCGGCAAGGAACACTGGACAGCGGTCAAGAATATCCTGAAGTACCTGAAAAGGACTAAGGAAATGTTTCTCGTTTATGGAGGTGACGAAGAGCTCGTCGTAAAGGGTTACGTCGACGCTAGCTTCGACACAGATCTGGATGACTCTAAGTCACAAACCGGATACGTGTATATTTTGAATGGTGGGGCAGTAAGCTGGTGCAGTTGCAAGCAGAGCGTCGTGGCGGGATCTACATGTGAAGCGGAGTACATGGCAGCCTCGGAGGCAGCGCATGAAGCAATTTGGGTGAAGGAGTTCATCACCGACCTAGGAGTCATACCCAATGCGTCGGGGCCGATCAAACTCTTCTGTGACAACACTGGAGCTATTGCACTTGCCAAGGAGCCCAGGTTTCACAAGAAGACCAGGCACATCAAGCGTCGCTTCAACTCCATTCGTGAAAATGTTCAAGATGGAGACATAGATATTTGTAAAGTGCATACGGACCTGAATGTAGCAGATCCATTGACTAAACCTCTCCCTAGAGCAAAACATGATCAACACCAGCATTCCATGGGTGTTCGATTCATCACAATGTAACTAGATTATTGACTCTAGTGCAAGTGGGAGACTGTTGGAAATATGCCCTAGAGGCAATAATAAAAGGATTATTATTATATTTCCTTGTTCATGATAATTGTCTTTTATTCATGCTATAATTGTGTTATCCGGAAATCGTAATACATGTGTGAATACATAGACCAACATGTCCCTAGTGAGCCTCTAGTTGACTAGCTCGTTGATCAACAGATAGTCATGGTTTCCTGGCTATGGACATGGGGATGTCATTGATAACGGGATCACATCATTAGGAGAATGATGTGATGGACAAGACCCAATCCTAAACATAGCACAAGATCGTATAGTTCGTTTGCTAGAGTTTTTCCAATGTCAAGTATCTTTTCCTTAGACCATGAGATCGTGTAACTCCCGGATACCGTAGGAGTGCTTTGGGTATACCAAACGTCACAACGTAACTGGGTGACTATAAAGGTATACTACGGGTATCTCCGAAAGTGTCTGTTGGGTTGACACGGATCAAGACTGGGATTTGTCACTCCGTATGACGGAGAGGTATCTCTGGGCCCACTCGGTAATGCATCATCATAATGAGCTCAAAGTGACCAAGTGTCTGGTCACGGGATCATGCATTACGGTACGAGTAAAGTGACTTGCCAGTAACGAGATTGAACGAGGTATTGGGATACCGACGATCGAATCTCGGGCAAGTAACGTACCGATTGACAAAGGGAATTGTATACGGGGTTGCTTGAATCCTCGACATCGTGGTTCATCCGATGAGATCATCGAGGAGCATGTGGGAGCCAACATGGGTATCCAGATCCCGCTGTTGGTTATTGACCGGAGAGCCGTCTCGGTCATGTCTACATGTCTCCCGAACCCGTAGGGTCTACACACTTATGGTTCGGTGATGCTAGGGTTGTAGAGATATGAATATGCAGTAACCGAAAGTTATTCGGAGTCCCGGATGAGATCCTGGACGTCACGAGGAGTTCCGGAATGGTCCGGAGGTGAAGAATTATATATAGGAAGTGCAGTTTCGGCCATCGGGAGAGTTTCGGGGTCACCGGTATTGTACCGGGACCACCGAAAGGGTCCCGGGGGTCCACTGGGTGGGGCCACCCATCCCGGAGGACCCCATGGGCCAAAGTGGGGAGGGGAACCAGCCCATAGTGGGCTGGTGCGCCCCCCTAGGCCCACCCCATGCGCCTAGGGTTGGAACCCTAGGGGTGGGGGGGGGGGGGGCGCCCCACCTTGCCTTGGGGGCTACTCCACCCTTGGCCGCCGCCCCCCCCCTAGGAGATCCCATCTCCTAGGGCCGGCGCCCCCCCTAGGGGAGCCTATATAAAGGGGGGGGGAGGGAGGGGGCAGCCATACCTTGAGTCTTGGCGCCTCCCTCTCCCTTGCTACACCTCTCTCTCTCGCAGTATACGGCGAAGCCCTGCTGCTGTGACGCCCTGCATCCACCACCACACTGTCGTGCTGCTGGATCTTCATCAACCTCTCCTTCCCCCTTGCTGGATCAAGAAGGAGGAGACGTCACGCTGACTGTACGTGTGTTGAACATGGAGGTGCCGTCCGTTCGGCGCTAGGATCTCCGGTGATTTGGATCACGTCGAGTACGTCTTCCTCATCCCCGTTCTTTGAACGCTTCCGCGCGTGATCTACAAAGGTATGTAGATACAATCTAATCACTCGTTGCTAGATGAACTCATAGATGGATCTTGGTGAAACCGTAGGAATTTTTTTGTTTTCTGCAACGTTCCCCAACACTTCTATCTCTGGGAGTGTTCGGTCCAGGTCATCTTACTTTGTGTTGCATCTTCTGGTCTACCTTCGTCTTAGTCTGTTTTTGTTGGGTTCTTCCCCTGGCATGCGTGCCATATTGCCGATTGTGGCTGTTTTACCTCTGCTCATTGGTTCGATACTTTGTCTGTACTGGATGTTCGGCTAGTACTCTTGTTGCCTGGTGGCTTTATTAATTTAAAGTCGGGATGCGGCTTTTCCTCTAAAAAGAGTGGAGGTGTTCACCCCCTGATGGCTTTATTAGTTTAAAGTCGGGATGCGGCCTTTTCTCTAAAAAGAGTGGAGGTGCTCAACCAATAAGCTGATGCGCTAGCCCCAAAGGTCGAGTCCCTTAGGAAGTCCTATTTGCTAATTGAGTCGGACTCCCCAACTCTCATCGCCGCTGATGGCGGCCACGGGAACATAGCAATGTCGCGTGGAGGCCTCGTTGGTTGTGCCTTCTTCGGTGATCCAGGATTCTGGTTGTCCGAGAACGGAACGCCCGTCCTTTGTTCCACAATCAGAGAGGCCCATCGGAGGTGAGTCGAGGAAGACCGGCCTGGCGTGAGGGAGGCAGATCGAAGCAGAGGATGACGTGTCTTCCTCGATGATGTGGGTGCTCACAACAGACTGCACTGGTTGTGAACATACGTATGGTATCGTGCACATTTTGAACAGGAAGGGGTGGCCATTAATCTGGTTTTCGATGCGGAGGGCTAATATCTCCAAACTTCGTTGCATAAGAAACCCGAATGATGCAGTCGAGGGTGTAACACCCTCGATGCGACTATATCTCCCACGTGTCGAGGCACGACTTAGAGGCATAATCGCATTGAAGGCATATGTCGCAAGTTAGGCAATCTTCACAACATCCCATGTAATATAAATAATAAAGGGGAGATAACATAGTTGGCTTACACTCGCCACGTCAATCAAGTACATAAATAACATTACATCATCCAAACACTCATGGCCCGACTACGGCGCCAAAATAAAAGATAACCCAACATGCGACACGGTCCCGATCACCCCCAACTGGGCACCACTACTGATCATCAGGAAAGGAAACATAGTATCGTTGAGAGTCCTCGTCGAACTCCCACTTGAGCTCGAGCGCGTCACCTGGAGCGGAATCATCAGGCCCTGCATCTGGTGTAATAGTAATCTGTGAGCCACAGGGACTCAGCAATCTCGCACCCTCGCGATCAAGACTATTTAAGCTTATAGGTAAGGCAAGGTAAATATGTGGAGCTGCAGCAAGCGACTAGCATATATGGTGGCTATCCTGTTCGCAAAAGAGAGCGAGAAGAGGAGGCAAAGCGCGAGCGAGAAACTAGAGGGCAACCTGCGCAAGCATTACTCCAACACCGTGTCCACTTCCCGGACTCCGCCGAGAAGAGGCCATCACGGTAACTCACACGTTGATTCATTTTAATTAAGTTAAGGTTCAAGTTATCTACAACCGGACATTAACAAATTCCCATCTGCCCATAACCGCGGGCACGGCTTTCGAAAGTTCAAATCCCTGCAGGGGAGTCCCAACTTAGCCCATGACAAGCTCTCACGGTCAACGAAGGAATAGACCTCCTCCCGAGACGTTCCGATCAGACTCGGTATCTCGGTTCTTCAAGACACTTCGACAGGTTAAAACAAATCCAGCAACACCGCCCGAATGTGCCGACAAATCCCGATAGGAGCTGCACATATCTCGTTCTCAGGGCACACTCAGATGAGTCCTACTACGGTAAAACCAACCCTCAGAGTTGCCCCGAGGTGGCCCCGCAGGCTCTAGGTTGGACCAACACTCAGAGGAGCACTGGCCCGGGGGGGGGGTTTAAATAAGATGACCCTCGGGCTCCGGAAACCCAAGGGAAAAAGAGGCTAGGTGGCAAATGGTAAAACCAAGGTTGGGCATTGCTGGAAAAGCTTTAATCAAGGCGAACTATCAAGGGGTTCCCATTATAACCCAACCGCGTAAGGAACGCAAAATCCGGGAACATAACACCGATATGACGGAAACTAGGGCGGCAAGAGTGGAACAAAACACTAGGCGAGAGGCCGAGCCTTCCACCCTTTACCAAGTATATAGATGCATTAAGATAACATGGCAATATAATGATATCCCAACAAGTAAATAATGTTCCAACAAGGAACGGTCTCCAATCTTCACCTGCAACTAGCAACGCTATAAGAGGGGCTGAGCAAAGCGGTAACATAGCCAATCAACGGTTTGCTAGGACAAGGTGGGTTAGAGGTTTGACATGGCAATTTGGGAGGCTTGAAAGCAAGTGGTAGGCATCGTAACATTGGCATAGCAAAAGAGCGAGCATCTAGCAAAGCAAAGATAGTAGTGATTTCGAGGGTATGATCATCTTGCCTGCAAAGTTGTCAGAGTTGACTGGATCCTCGAAAGCAAACTCAACGGGCTCCTCGTTAGCGAACTCGTCTCCCGGCTCTACCCAAACAAGACAAACAAGCAAACGGAACACAATCAACCACGTGCAAAGCTCAAACAATATGATGCAAAGATGGTATGCTATGCGGGATGCGATGCGGGATGCATATGCAAGATTTGACAAGGGATGCATGAACCTGGCCTCAACTTGGAAATCCAAGTGTGCCACTGGAAAGATGAGATGAGATCGCTTGAAAACAATACAAAGAACGTCGGAATCGGAGTTACGGTTTGGAAATGGCAAGCAATTCAAATATGACCACGTTCTGCGATTTACAGCAAGTAGCCATCTAAATGCAATGAGATGAACATGCTACAGCACTCAAACATGACAACAAAATACATGGCAGGGATGCATTCATGATGCTTAACAAAAGTCTAGCACTGAGCTACGGCCAATTCATCCATTAACAGGTTCAAACAAGCATGGCAAAAATGCATATGGTAAACAGATTTCAGACTTAGTGAAATTAACACTTGTCTGGAATTTCAGATCAGGTAGCACTCTTCGGAGCAACAAAACTACATGCTACAGGACCTGAACATGGCAAAGTAAAGCATGGCATGGAGCTACTCAAAGAGCTTAACAAAAGTCCCTTAGTGACCTTGAGCCAAAAGGGATCAGAAAATACATTTGCAAGCATGTGAACATGGCAAAACATAATCAGTTCTCAGACTTAGTGAAAACTGGAACATGCTGAAAACAGATATCAAGTAGGCATGTTTACGAGCTCGATGCACTCACTACATAGCATGTCATGACAATCTAAGCATACACCCATCAAGAATACACAAAATGCAAGCTAGACATGGCAAGAACAATACCATAGCATGCACGGATCAACTACAACATCCTTGGCAAAATTGCTAACAAGTAGACAATCTGCCCAGATTCACGAAATGACAAAAGTAGAGCTCGATTGACTCAAGCTAGGGTGCTCCATAATTGCAAACAAAGACATGGATGGATAGAGCACTACAAGATTAACAAAACATCCTTACTGATCATCCTCAAAAGAGGCACGGATCACTAGGAAACAACATGAACATATGACCATATGAGATAAACAGCTTAAGGACTTAGTGGAAATGCTAAGTCCCTGAAATCAGCATTACCAAGTGCCTCACTTTGCAAGCTTGTGCTAGTCACCACATACATCATAAAAATACATGGGTTGCACCTCTGGAAAGATGGTAAAATCCTTAACAAAACATATGTAGAGCTCATGGGCATATCATGCACACAATAATCATGGCAAAAATGACAAATATCTAAATGGAGCAGCAGATCTGACAATTATCTCAAGTAGCACTCTTCTAACAGCATTTCGGGCATCAAGATGAACTCAAATGAAAATGATGCAATGAGATGAAATGATTTACTCTCTGAGACAAACATTTTGATATGCTATATGCCAAAAACGGAGCTACGGATGAGGAGTTATAGCATGAGGAAAAACGTAAAAAGTTAGGGTTTCGGGCGAGATTAGGTCAACCGAGATCTAGATCCAGATCCAGATCTGCCGCGTTGCACGAGGTTGGCCGGAGTTCGCTCGGGCTCGCCGGAATGGAATAAGAAGACCGGGGCGAGGTGAGGCCGGAGCCGGCAGTGGTGATGGCGGCGCCGGGAGGCGGCGGACAGCGGTGAGGCGGCGAGTGGCGGGGCGGCGGCTACCGGCCGGACTTGCGGTTGTCACCGGACGACGGTGGCCGGCGATGGTGGCGTCGGGCGGAGTGCGGGCGACGCGCGAGGGAGGTAGGTGGCGGCGGGCGGGCCGGTGGCGGTGCGGAGGGCCGTCGGCGGGCTCCGCGGCCGGCGGCGGAGGAGATGCGGCCGGGCCAATGAGGAGGTGACACATGGCAGCGGCGGGGCTAGCCGGACATGTCCGTCGGGCGGGGAATTGTCCGGCGCGCGAGGAGAGAGAGAGATCTAGGGTTTGCCCGAAAATTTCGGGAGTGGTCTTTAAATAGGCATAGGAGGGAGCTAGGAGAGTCCAAATGAGGTGCGGTTTTCGGCCACGCGATCGTGATCGAACGCTCTAGATGATGGAGAGGGTTTTGGTGGGTTTTGGGCCAACTTGGAGGGGTGTTGGGCTGCAACACACACGAGGCCTTTTCGGTCCCTCGGTTAACCGTTGGAGTATCAAACGAAGTCCAAATGGTACGAAACTGGACGGGCGGTCTACCGGTAGTAAACCAAGGCCGCTTGGCAAGTCTCGGTCCAATCCGGAAATGTTTAATCCCCACACACGAAAGAAAGGTAGAAATGACCACCGGAGGAGAACGAAGCGCCGGAATGCAAAACGGACAACGGGGAAAATGCTCGAATGCATGAGATGAACACGTATGCAAATGCAATGCACATGATGACATGATATGAGATGCATGACAACGATAACAACACACGGAGACAAAAACCCGAACCCGAGAAAATAAAATAACTTAAGGCCGGAAACGGCAAGAGTTGGAATACATATTGGGAAAGTCACATCCGGGGTGTTACAACACTCCACCACTACGAAAGGATCTCGTCCCGAGATCTAGGACTGAAAGAACGCCGGGTACTCAGAACGGAGGTGATCCTCGCGTTCCCAGGTAGCTTCACGGTCGGAATGGTGTGACCACTTGACTTTGAGGAATTTGATTGACTTGTTGCGAGTCTTGCGTTCAGTCTCTTCAAGAATAGCAACTGGGTGCTCACGATAGGAGAGATCTTCTTGGAGCTCAATGTCCTCGAAGTTGACGGTGCGGTCAGGAGTCTTGAAGCACTTTCGGAGCTGAGAGACATGGAACACATCATGAACATTTGCAAAGTTTGAAGGAAGCTCGAGTTGATAGGCGAGATCGCCTCTCTTGCTGACAATCTTGAAAGGTCCCACGTATCTGGGGGCAAGCTTCCCTTTGATACCGAAGCGACGAGTACCTTTCATAGGAGAGACGCGGAGGTAAACATGATCTCCGATCTCGAAAGCCAAATCACGGTGCTTACTATCATAGTAGCTCTTCTGGCGGGATTGGGCTGCTTTGAGGTTATCTCGAATGACTTTGCACATTTCCTCTGCCTCTGTGATTAAGTCATTTCCCAAAAGCTGACGTTCACCGGTTTCAGACCAGTTGAGAGGGGTACGGCACTTCCTGCCATACAGAATTTCAAATGGGGCCTTGCCCGAACTTGCTTGAAAACTGTTGTTGTAGGAGAATTCAGCATAAGGAAGACAATCCTCCCACTTCATGCCGAAGGAGATCACACAAGCCCTGAGCATATCTTCAAGAATCTGGTTGACACGCTCGACTTGACCGCTAGTTTGAGGATGGAAAGCTGTGCTGAAGCGGATGTTGGTGCCCATGGCCTTCTGAAAAGAATCCCAAAACTTGGAGGTAAAGATGCTGCCACGGTCTGAAGAGATCACTTGTGGAATACCGTGCAGAGAGACAATTCGAGAGGTATAGAGTTCCGCCAATTGAGCTGCAGTGATTGACTCTTTGATAGGCAGAAAGTGAGCCACTTTGGTGAGTTTGTCGATGACAACGAATATAGCATCATTGCCACGCTTGGACTTTGGAAACCCAGTCACGAAGTCCATTTCAATGTGGTCAAACTTCCATTCTGGAATGGCAAGAGGTTGGAGGAGACCAGCTGGCCTTTGGTGTTCTGCCTTCACTCTTCTGCAGACATCACACTCATTCACGAATTGAGCAATCTCGCGCTTCATTCGAGTCCACCAATAAGCCTGCTTGAGGTCCTGATACATCTTCGTGCTCCCAGGGTGGATGGAGAGGAGAGAATTGTGAGCCTCGTTCATGATCACTTTACGGAGGTCACCTTTGGGTACAACAATACGATCCTCGAAGAAGAGAGTATCCTTGTCATCAAGGCGGTAGCACTTGTACTTGGGTTGACTCTTGGCAATCCCAATCTTCACCTTTTTCACCATAGCATCAAGAAGCTGGGCTTGGCGAATCTGGTCTTCCAAGGTAGGAGAGACTTGAAGGTTGGCGAGGAAACCTTGAGGAACAACTTGCAGATTAAGTTTGCGGAAAGCTTCACAAAGCTCGGGTTGATAAGGCTTGAGAATCAGACTGTTGCAATAAGCCTTCCTGCTCAATGCGTCAGCAATCACATTGGCCTTGCCTGGAGTATACTCGATACTCGGATTATACTCTTGAATCATTTCGACCCATCGAGTTTGCCTGAGGTTGAGATTAGGCTGAGTGAAGATGTACTTGAGACTCTTGTGATCAGTGAAAATGTCCACTTTTCTTCCCAATAAGAGATGTCTCCAAGTCAAAAGAGCATGCACAACTGCCGCCAACTCGAGATCATGAGTGGGGTAGTTCTTCTCATTGGGCTTCAACTGGCGAGAGGTATAAGCAACAACTTTCTTCTCTTGCATCAACACTGCGCCAAGACCTTGGAGAGAGGCATCACAAAAGACCTCGTACGGCTTGGATTCATCAGGCGGAGTCAGAACTGGAGCAGTGATCAATTTCTCTTTCAAAGTGTTGAAAGCAATGTCACACTCCGGAGACCAAACGTACTTGACGTGCTTCTGGAGAAGATTTGAGAGAGGCTTCGCGATCTTAGAAAAGTTTTCAACGAATCTTCGGCAGTAGCTTGCGAGACCGAGGAAGCTACGGAGTTGCTTCACGTTCTGAGGAGGTTCCCAATTCACAATTGCAGACACCTTCTCAGGATTCACCGCAATGCCCTTGGCAGAGATGATATGACCAAGATAAAGAACCTCATCGAGCCAAAATTCGCACTTGGAGAACTTGGCGTAGAACTTGTGTTCCCTCAGCTTATCGAGTACCAAACGCAAGTGCTTGGCATGATCTTCCTTGTTCTTCGAGAAAACCAGAATGTCGTCGAGATAGACCAAAACGAAGTCATTGGTGTAGGCGTTGAAGATGAAGTTCATCATGCGAGAGAAAGTCGGAGGAGCGTTGACGAGGCCAAAAGACATGACAGTGTATTCATATGAACCATAGCTTGTCCTGAAAGCCGTCTTGGGAATATCTTGCTCACGGATTCGAATCTGATGATAACCCATACGGAGATCAAGCTTGGAGAATACTTGGGCACCTTTGAGTTGTTCGAACAGCTCGTTGATGTTGGGAAGTGGGTATTTGTTCTTGATGGTCTTCTTGTTCAATGGACGGTAATCAACACAAAGTCGGTCCGTTCCATCCTTCTTCTTCACAAAAAGAACACCACAACCCCACGGAGAAGAACTAGGCCGGATGAGACCCATTCTCTCTTGAATATCGAGTTGCTTCTTCAGCTCCTTCAACTCTTCAGGTCCGAGCTTGTAAGGACGCTTGCACACAGGTTCCGTGCCAGGCTCAAGATCAATGACGAATTCAACTGGCCGGTGCGGAGGCATTCCTGGAAGCTCTTCTGGAAAGACGTCTTGATATTTGCAAACGACTGGAATTTGCGAGATAGCATTCAGTTCACCCTTCTCATTGAGAGAAAACAGAGGGATGGTATTATCCCGAGCGGCAAAGACAATTACATCCTCAGACGAATGAGTCAATTGAATCTGCCTGGCAGCACAATCAAGATGCGCCTTGTGCTTAGAAAGCCAATCCATCCCGAGAATAAGATCAATATCCGAGTCACCAAGAACCATTGGAGAAGCCAGAAACTTGTAGTCACCCAAGGTGATAGTAACATCCGGAACGATGGAGTTAGCATGCATGCGCTTACTGGGAGAGACAACTGCTAATGGACTAGGCAAAACTTGCGAAACCAATTCATGCCTAGATGTAAACGGTCTCGAGATGAAACAATGCGATGCACCAGTGTCAAAAAGAACTTTAGCTGGAATATCATTAACAGGAAGGTTACCCATGATGACATCTGACGAATCCTCTGCCTGAGCTGCATTCATCAAGTTGACCTTGGCGTGCTTGGGGTTATGCTTGACCACAGCTGTACTTGCCGATCTCACAGGAGGAGGAGGAAGACGCCTCTGGTTGAGACACTTGTTGGCATAGTGACCCTTATGTTGGCACTTGTTGCACGTGACCTCTGAAAGCGGACGGTGATACGGAGCACTCGATCTTGGAGCTTGAGACGAAGTCTTGTTCTGAAAGCCAGGGTTGGGTGGGTGGGAAGATCCACTGCCACCTTTGCTCTTCTGCTGATACGGCTGACGGAACGGAGGAGGAGGAAGCCAATACTTCTGCTGCTTGGCCACTTGAGTAGAGGAAGAAGGAGTAGCATCTCTGACTCGCTTCTTGGAAGCATCACACCTCAGTTGAGCGGCCTCTTGCTTCAATGCCATGTTGTAGAACTCATCGTACCTCAAGGGCTCAAAGAGAACAAGAGCTAGCTGAATTTCTTCTCTGAGACCACCCCTGAACTGGTATATCATGCTCTTCTCATCAGGGACGTCCTGCTTGGCAAAGCGGGCGAGCTTCTGAAACAACTTGTTGTAGTCATAGACAGACAAAGAGCCTTGCTTCAGGTTGCGGAATTCCTCACGCTTGCTTTCAACCACGCTCTGAGGGATATGGTGAGCTCTGAAATCTTGACGGAATTCATCCCAGGTAATCACACGTCCACCTCTGGAATCCTTGTACTGCTGGAACCATTCTGCAGCTTGATCTTTGAGTTGGAAGGAAGCGAACTTGACGAAGTCCTCAGGCCTGACGTTACTGCACTCGAAATGCTTGCACAGATCCACGAGCCAATCGTCAGCATCGGTTGCCTCAACACAATTGCTGAAAGTCTTTGGCCCGTTAGCAAGGAACTGGTTGAGTGTAGCAAAGTGATTCTGATTGTTGCCTTGGTTCCCTTGGTTGCCTTGATTGCGCTCTTGAAGAATTTGCATGATCAACTGTGTGTTTGCATTGGTTGCGGCCATCACAGCTTGCCATGCCTCCGGAGGAGGTGGAGGTGGTGGCGGATCTTGATTCTGATTCTGATTGGTGCTCTTAGCGGGAGCCATCCTGAAGAGGTTGACCACCGTTAGCACATTGACAGATAAAATGAAGCTGAATCCAACGGAATGAAAATTGCAACATATAGTCTTCACATCTGAACAAAATGAACGAATGCATTCCTCTTGAAATGGTCACATATCCATAAATTGAGAAGCCACTTAGAATTTAGGTAGAGAAATAAATCAACAAGGTACGGATCAAGAACGAATACTCGGTAAGAAATCCCAATCTCAAACCAAATATCCGTGGAAGAAGAACTAGAGCTACTTGAATTCCCACCTATGAAACTCCCGAACCTTTCCGGTTATGCAATCAGGTGTTGGGGATACAGGGGAAGCATAATATCTCACCCAAATCTAGCAAATCCTACATCCAGCTGTATCCATCCTTCAACACATAACCGAGAAAAACTTCGGAAACCATCTACCTCAACCTTCGAAAAGCATCCGTTATACAAGTTATGGCGATACTCCCGAACTCCCGCCCCAGTACTGGGTGGCGTCGAGGTTATCTCACCAACGAACTGCATAAAAGAGATTTTCGATGTCGGCGTACTAAACTCAGGTATTCCAGAACTGCAACGATAAAATTATGACGACAACACCTCAGAGCTCAACTCCCCGGGACACTTCCACAAAACCCCTGACAGGAGGCACCAAGACAATGTTCTCGTCATAAAACCATCGGAACGATTCCAAGATACCCGCGTGATCCTAAATTTTTTTAGTGAAATTTGAGAAGAGAAGAGTCAAAACTCTACGTCAGGATGCCTTACCAGAGCGATGAGGAGACTGGGAAGTAAAAAGAATTCCTAAACTCTCCGATATATAATTCCTAAATGACTCAAAACATTTTTCTAGACACAACTCGGCCGCTAAAAACGATCAAGCAATGGGGCTCCTAAGGTCGGGGAAGGCTCTGATTACCAACTTGTAACACCCTCGATGCGACTATATCTCCCACGTGTCGAGGCACGACTTAGAGGCATAATCGCATTGAAGGCATATGTCGCAAGTTAGGCAATCTTCACAACATCCCATGTAATATAGATAATAAAAGGGGAGATAACATAGTTGGCTTACACTCGCCACGTCAATCAAGTACATAAATAACATTACATCATCCAAACACTCATGGCCCGACTACGGCGCCAAAATAAAAGATAACCCAACAAGCGACACGGTCCCGATCACCCCCAACTGGGCACCACTACTGATCATCAGGGAAAGACACATAGTATCGTTGAGAGTCCTCGTCGAACTCCCACTTGAGCTCGAGCGCGTCACCTGGAGCGGAATCATCAGGCCCTGCATCTGGGGTAATAGTAATCTGTGAGCCACAGGGACTCAGCAATCTCGCACCCTCGCGATCAAGACTATTTAAGCTTATAGGTAAGGCAAGGTAAATATGGTGGAGCTGCAGCAAGCGACTAGCATATATGGTGGCTAAACTGTTCGCAAAAGAGAGCGAGAAGAGGAGGCAAAGCGCGAACGAATAACTAGAGAGGGCAAACCTGCGGCAAGCATTACTCCAACACCGTGTCCACTTCCCGGACTCCGCCGAGAAGAGGCCATCACGGTAACTCACACGGTTGATTCATTTTAATTAAGTTAAGGTTCAGGTTATCTACAACCGGACATTAACAAATTCCCATCTGCCCATAACCGCGGGCACGGCTTTCGAAAGTTCAAATCCCTGCAGGGGAGTCCCAACTTAGCCCATGACAAGCTCTCACGGTCAACGAAGGAATAGACCTCCTCCCGAGACGTTCCGATCAGACTCGGTATCTCGGTTCTTCAAGACACTTCGACAGGTTAAAACAAGACCAGCAACACCGCCCGAATGTGCCGACAAATCCCGATAGGAGCTGCACATATCTCGTTCTCAGGGCACACTCAGATGAGCTCCATACAACTAAAACCAACCCTCGAGTTTCCCCGAGGTGGCGCTGCACAGGCTCTAGTTCGGACCAACACTCAGAGGAGCACTGGCCCGGGGGGGGTTTAAATAAGATGACCCTCGGGCTCCGGAAACCCAAGGGAAAAAGAGGCTAGGTGGCAAATGGTAAAACCAAGGTTGGGCATTGCTGGAAAAGCTTTAATCAAGGCGAACTATCAAGGGGTTCCCATTATAACCCAACCGCGTAAGGAACGCAAAATCCGGGAACATAACACCGATATGACGGAAACTAGGGCGGCAAGAGTGGAACAAAACACTAGGCGAGAGGCCGAGCCTTCCACCCTTTACCAAGTATATAGATGCATTAAGATAACATGGCAATATAATGATATCCCAACAAGTAAATAATGTTCCAACAAGGAACGGTCTCCAATCTTCACCTGCAACTAGCAACGCTATAAGAGGGGCTGAGCAAAGCGGTAACATAGCCAATCAACGGTTTGCTAGGACATGGTGGGTTAGAGGTTGAACATGGCAATTTGGGAGGCTTGAAAGCAAGTGGTAGGCATCGTAGCATTGGCATAGCAAAAGAGCGAGCATCTAGCAAAGCAAAGATAGTAGTGATTTCGAGGGTATGATCATCTTGCCTGCAAAGTTGTCAGAGTTGACTGGATCCTCGAAAGCAAACTCAACGGGCTCCTCGTTAGCGAACTCGTCTCCCGGCTCTACCCAAACAAGACAAACAAGCAAACGGAACACAATCAACCACGTGCAAGCTCAAACAATATGATGCAAAGATGGTATGCTATGCAGGAAGCATATGCAAGATTTGACAAGGGATGCATGAACCTGGCCTCAACTTGGAAATCCAAGTGTGCCACTGGAAAGATGAGATGAAATCGCTTGAAAACGATATAAAGAACGCCGGAATCGGAGTTACGGTTTGGAAATGGCAAGCGATTCAAATATGGCCACGTTCTGCGATTTACAGCAAGTAGCCATCTAAATGCAATGAGATGAACATGCTACAGCACTCAAACATGACAACAAAATACATGGCAGGGATGCATTCAAGATGCTTAACAAAAGTCTAGCACTGAGTTATGGCCAATTCATCCATTAACAGGTTCAAACAAGCATGGCAAAAATGCATATGGTAAACAGATTTCAGACTTGGTGAAATTAACACTTGTCTGGAATTTCAGATCAGATAGCACTCTTTGGAGCATGAAAACAATATGCTACAGGACCTGAACATGGCAAAGTAAAGCATGGCATAGAGATACTCAAAGAGCTTAACAAAAGTCCCTTAGTGACCTTGAGCCAAAAGGGATCAGAAAATACATTTGCAAGCATGTGAACATGGCAAAAACATAACCAGTTCTTAGACTTGATGAAAACTGGAGCATGCTGAAAACAAATATCAAGTAGGCATGTTTACGAGCTCGATGCAGTCACTACAGAGCATGTCATGACAATCTAAGCATACACCCATCAAGAATACACAAAATGCAAGCTAGACATGGCAAGAACAATACCATAGCATGCACGGATCAACTACAACATCCTCGGCAAAATCGCTAACAAGTAGACAATCTGCCCAGATTCACGAAATGACAAAAGTAGAGCTCGATTGACTCAAGCTAGGGTGCTCCATAATTGCAAACAAAGACATTGATGGATAGAGCACTACAAGATTAACAAAACATCCTTACTGATCATCCTCAAAAGAGGCACGGATCACTAGGAAACAACATGAACATATGGCCATATGAGATAAACAACTTAAGGACTTAGTGGAAATGCTAAGTCCCTGAAATCAGCATTACCAAGTGCCTCACTTTGCAAGCTTGTGCTAGTCACCACACACATCATAAAAATACACGGGTTGCACCTCTGGAAAGATGGCAAAACCCTTAACAAAACATATGTAGAGCTCATGGGCATATCATGCACACAATAATCATGGCAAAAATGACAAATATCTAAATGGAGCAGCAGATCTGACAATTATCTCAAGTAGCACTCTTCTAACAGCATTTCGGGCATCAAGATGAACTCAAATGAAAATTATGCAATGAGATGAAATGATGTACTCTCTGAGGCGAACATTTTGATATGCTATATGCCAAAAACGGAGCTACGGATGAGGAGTTATAGCAGGAGGAAAAACGTAAAAAGTTAGGGTTTCGGGCGAGATTAGGTCAACCGAGTTCTAGATCCAGATCCAGATCTGGCACGTTGCACGAGGTTGGCCGGAGTTCGCTCGGTCTCGCCGGAATGGAAGAAGAAGACCGGGGCGAGGTGAGGCCGGAGCCGACGGTGGCGCCGGGAGGCGGCGGACGGCGGTGAGGCGGCGAGTGGCGGGGCGGCGGCTGCCTGCCGGACTTGCGGTTGTCGCTGGACGACGGTGGCCGGCGATGGCGGCGAAGGGCGGCGTCGGGCGGAGTGCGGGCGGCGCGGCGAGGGAGGTAGGTGGCGGTGGGGCGCGGCCCGGTTGGCGGCGCGGGAGGGCCGTCTGTGGGCTCCGCAGGCCGGCGGCGGAGGAGATGCGGCCGGGCCAATGAGGAGGTGACACGTGGCGGCGGCGGGGCTAGCCGGACATGTTCGTCGGCGCGGGAGGAATTGTCCGGCGCGCGAGGAGAGAGAGATCTACGGTTTGCCCGAAAATTTAGGGGAGTGGTCTTTAAATAGGCATAGGAGGAGTTAGGAGAGTCCAAATGAGGTGCGGTTTTTGGCCACGCGATCATGATCGAACGCTCTAGATGATGGAGAGGGTTTAGGTGGGTTTTGGCCCAACTTGGAGGGGTGTTGGGCTGCAACACACACGAGGCCTTTTCGGTCCCTCGGTTAACTGTTGGAGTATCAAACGAAGTCCAAATGATACGTAACTTGGCAAGCGGTCTACCGGTAGTAAACCAAGGCTGCTTGGCTAGTCTCGGTCCAATCCAGAAATATTTAATTCCCACACACGAAAGAAAGGTAGAAATGACCACCGGAGAAGAACGAAGCGCCGGAATGCAAAACAGACAACGGGGAAAAAGCTCGAATGCATGAGATGAACACGTATGCAAATGCAATGCACATGATGACATGATATGAGATGCATGACAATGATAACAACACACGGAGACAAAAACCCGAACCCAAAAAAATAAAATAACTTAAGGCCGGAAACGACAAGAGTTGGAATACATATTGGAAAAGTCACATCCGGGGTGTTACAAGTAGTTGACACCCATGGACTATACAACAAATGTACCAAATATTAACTTAGCAACTCCATGTTTCTTTTTGAGGTGTTATTTAGGGGATCTCCTATCACAATCATTTGTCGAGGAGTACTCGTTGCAAAGATCACTCCAACTCCCACATTGCGACAAGTGGCACACATGCAGCGCGCCACTTGTCGCAACCAGGGAGTTTTCCCTTTTTTCGTAGATCCGTTTATTCAAAACATTTTATCTCTCAAACCGTGCGTCCAAATTTCAAACCGCTTTCACCATTGGATTCCTCGCGTCGAGATCTTCAAAACTAGATCCCATGTTGATAGGTTTTGACGAACTTTTTTTTCAAGAAAAAATCGGCCAAAAAGACTGGACAAAAAAAAAACAAAACCGGGAGCACGGGTTTTTTCCTTTTCCGAAAGAGGCACGCCCGTGCCTCTCACGAAATCATAACCGTGCCTCGCGCGGAAGCAAAACCGTGACTCTCGCGGAAGGAAAAAAACAAAAAACATGTTTTTTTTATTTTCGAGAGGCACGGCCGTGACTCTCGCGGAAGCAAAACCGTGACTCTCGCGAAAGAAAAAATAATAGAAAACACGTTTTTTTGTTTTGTTTCCGAGAGGCACGGCCGTGACTCTCGCGAAAGCAAAACCGTGCCTCTCGCGGAAGGAAAACCTTGACTCTCTCGAAAGGGGAAAAAAGAAAAAGCGTTTTTCGCGCAAATTTTTTTTGTCGAAAAGCTAAGCAAGACCGGTGGGAAACCAAAACGTCGAAAAAAAACAAAATAAAAACCGTTTAATAGCCGAAAACGCGTGCGAAAAAATAAAATAAAATAAAATTCGAAGGGAGCGCCCAGAGCGCGACACGTGGCGAATGGCTGAGAGCGTGCCAACTGGCGTTGGTCGTTGCGAGGCTCGCGAGGGAGCGCTCGTTTACTAGTGGCTCCCCCTATCAAAATACGGTGGATCCTATATGATGCCTGTTAGCGTCAAATCGCCGCAGCTTCGCTGAAGCCGAGCGAAGCGAGCGACCAACACGGGCCGGCCCACTTACAGCGGAACTGTTTGGGGAACTTTCTAGAAGGTTTCCTAAACCGTTTTTTCTTTCCTTTTTTGTTTTGTCTTACAGGTTTTTCTGGATTTCTTCATTATTTTTGTTTTTCGTTTTCCTTTTATTTTTTTCCTGCTTATTTCTTCCTTTTTTCCAATTTATTGTTTTTCTGTTTTCCCATAAAGTCAAATTTCTCTGCAAAATGTGCAGGAATATAAAAAAATCGTTTGAATTTTCAGAAAATGTTTGAAATTCCAAAAAAATCACGTTTTCAAATTTTGTTCAGAATTTCTTTTTTGTTCACCGTATTGAAGAAAAATGTTCACCGTACATTTAATAAAATGTTCACTCCTGTATAAAAAAAGTTCATTGTGTATAGAGATTTTGTTCAAGTGCATTTGAGAAAAAGTTCATTGTATATTTTAAAAAATGTTCAGTGACTAATTGAATAATGTTCAAGGTATACTAAGAAAATGTTCAGTGTTTCAAGTTTCAGAAAATTGTTCAGTTTTCAAAATTTATTCACAATCTTAGAAAATGTTCACGTTTTAAAAATGAATATTTGAAAAAAATATGGTTTCCAAACATTTTGTCGCATTATTAAAAAAATTCAATTTTTTGGCCAAAATATGTTGAAAAACCCCGGACCTTCCACTTTTCAGATTTTACTCATAGTGCTCCATAACGGACATACTCAGCCCCTAGCTCAGCTCGCTATCACTGCTAGTAAGCATCGCTAGTTTCGGAGTTCGACTACCAACTGTAGCGCTTTTACTTTTGCGATTCGCTCGGTGCCTGCGAATTGGGCTGGCCCATTTGCGCGCCACCTTAGCGAAAGCAGCTCGTTTTGACGCTAACGAGGGTCCAGCAGAACCTCCCCTCCTATACGCAGCCCGTGTGCGTCCGAACGTCGCGGGTTCGCTGAAGCGATGCGCACACGGGCCAGCCTAATTATCACGCGGTGAGCAAAAATTCAAAAAAAAAAAATAGAAGCCATACTCATCCCCTAGCTCAGCTAGCTATCACTGCTAGTAAGCATCGCTAGTTTCGGAGTTCGACTCCCAACCATAGCACTTTTATTTTTGTGATTAGCTTGGCGCCTGCGAACTGGACTGGCCCATTTGCGCGCCACCTTAGCGAAAGCAGCTCATTTTGACGCTAACGAGCGTCCAGCAGGAGCTCCCCTCTTATACGCCGCTCGTGTGCGTCCGAACATGGCGGCTTCGCTGCGCACACGGGTCGGCCTAATTATCATGCGGTGAGGAAAAAATCAAAAAAAAGTTAGAAGCCATACTCAGCTCGCTATCACTGCCTAGTTTCGGAGTTCGACTCCCAACCGTAGCGCTTTTATTTTTGCTATTCGCTCGGCGCAAAAAATTAGAAGAGCTCATGAAGGATCGAGCTTCCGACCTCACGGTTGATTCTAGCGAGGCTAGCAAGCTGGGCTAGCGACCTCAAACGTCATTGTGCCAGCGCCACGCTAAAAGTAGAAAGGACAGCGGCAAATCCTTAAAAAAACATTCAACATCTTTACAGTATATGTTGAAAAAAATCAAATACGGTGAAACTTTTTGAAAAAATACACTGAACAAATATAAAATATACAAATGAACAATTTATAGTATACATCGAACAATTTCTTAATATACGATGAACAAAATTTAAATACACAATTAACATTTCTCTAATATATGCTGAAAAATTTAATAATATACAATGAGTATTTCTATGATACATGATGAACATTTTTATATTGCAAGGTGAACTATTTCATATTATATGATGCACATTTTCTTAATACGATAAAGATTTTTGTAATACGCAGTGAACTTTTTATATAATACACAATAAAGAGAAGAAGAACAGAAACAGAAAATAAAAAAGGAAACGTAAAAGAAAGAAAAAAAATGAAAGAAATAAAGGAACTTAGCAACGTAAAATAGGATCGCGCGTTACTTAGCAACAATGTGTAACATTTCGTAGGGGTAGCAAACACTCACGGGCTACACAGCCCACGTACTTGGCTCGGGCAGCCCACGGGCACAGAATAGGTAGCTTCGCCTTCCAACATCCCACGCGATGGAAGTCGATACGCAACGCAGCAAGAGTTAGTGCACGGCCAGTGGATTGCATGCATAATTGATCCAATGGCTAACATTAATTAGGGTGACGTGGCTGCATGAGAGGCCAAAAAAAATAGTGGGAGGCTCCTATTTAGATATAGAAAGACTATACGTAGTGTTTATTGTACTGTCTGGCACTATCATAAATTGAGCTGAGGTGTCCTTTGTCTTACTCTACGCTCCCAGCTAGGACCTCGACTCGGTCAATCTCGCGGCGCTATTTATATGCCAGCTCGCCGGTGCTGCACCACAGTGACCTATAGGCTATCATTGCGCAACAAAAAGCCAGCGTGTGTATCTGAGCGTAATCCTTCCATGGCACCAGTGGCCGGAGGTGCGGCGACGGCGATGCTGCAACTTCTCCTCGTCACTCACCTCATCGTTGCCACCTGCAGCAGCCAACAGGTCCAATTAGTATTCCACAAACAAGTCAATAATAATATGTATTTGAATCTGCCTTATAGTACTCCCTCTGTTTCTAAATATAAGTTTTTTTAAAGATTTCACCATAGATTACATATGGAGCAAAATGAATGAACCTATTCTTTAAAATATGTCTATATACATCTGGATATAATCTCTATAATGGAATCGTTAAAAAGGCTTATACTTAGGAACAGAGGGAGTATATCATATTTATCCCACATTCTCTTCAATTTTATGTCCATATACTAGTTGCTCTGATGACATTGTCGTTGAGTAGAATTTGTATGTGGCATCTGAGGTCCTCTTAGTTGTGGATAGAGCTCGGGAGTTGGGATGCATGGTTGGGTAGGAGGAAACAGGTTGGGAGAGTGAGCACGTCCCTTTTTTTGTTTTTCTTGGGAGAGTGAGACTGTCGTTGGGCTGCTTGGTCATCTAGACTCTAATATTTGATTTTTCCACTTCCTCATAAGATTGAATATTATCTCTGATTCGTGAACCGCAAAGTTGATTCGAGGATCATGTTAATCATGCATGAATTTTGAATCGCAAACCCAGTGAATCTAGAAGGTGTTAATCATGTTATTTATGCAATGAACTGCCTATAGTACATGATCGCGATGGAAGAAAGAAATGACCTTATTCTATCTCGTTCCCACTCCTGTCCCATCATGAGAGTCTTCACAAGTTTCTTGCCTCCTCCAACGGCCTCGCTGGCCGGAGCGGGTATGGGAGAGGATGCCGCTCCGCTGGATCTAGTGCGAGCGCTGAAAATGGTCCGTAATTACGATAAGGTGTTGACTAATTATAGAATTTTGAATTTTTGCACCCTCCATAACCACGAAAACCTGACGAGAGAGACCCCCCATAGGGAAGAAATCAACGGAGCAAGAACATGAAGGAGGCCTACCCCCATGCTTTCGGTGGCGCGATTGCGCTACATCGAGCACCGCCATTTTCTGGTACCGACCTCATCCATTCTTATCCCAATTGTAAACCTAGGGCATATCATTTAATCATGAAATTAATCATTTTTTAGCTAGGGAAATATATGCATATTATATCTTCTAATGAATAAAATTAACCATTTCAAGATACGGAATATTATCTTTCACAGAAGAAAATCAATTATTTTCGAGATACGGAAGAATCTAGCAAATTAACCTATTGGTGCTTATAGTGCTGTAAAGGGAAATTGATTATTTTCAAGATATGACAGAATCATGGAAATTAATCAATTGATGTTTATGCTACAATCTGGCAAAATCATGAATCGAGTTGAGCTGTTCTTATTTCTTACTCTACCCTCCTGGTAGGACCTCGACTCGTCATCAATTGAGCTGAGGTGTGTTTTGTCATACTATACGCTCCTAGATAGAACCTCCACTCGGTCAACGATGTGGCACTATTTATGTGACAACTCACATGTGCAGCGTCATGCAGTTAGCTATGCTACAATTGCGCAACAAACAAAGTAGTATGCACCTGAGAATCATCCTTCAATGGCACTCATAATAAAGTGTCGAGCAGGTTTTCCCTTAAAAAAACTGCCGGAGGCGTAGCGCCATCCGTGCCACCACCGTGTGGTCTTAAGTTTATTTAATGCTAGCTATCCACCACACGTCTCATCAATAGAAAAAAAAGCATCTATGCATACATAGGATACCGGTTGACCTTTTTTTGTTTTTGCCTTTTTTAACAAGTTTGTAAAACACAGGGCCAAGTTTGTTGTTGCTTGCGGATCTACTCGATGCCGGACGGAGGTAGTAGACGATAACGATTCTTCTAGCCGAGTTGCTCCATTGATCGGAGCGAGATATAGTCGAGGGAATCTTCGGTGTCATCCTCCTCAATAAGGTCACAAGATTCCTAGAACTTGTGCTTGGTACAACCTTTACACGGATTTTCATAGCTATCGTTGTGGAGGAAGGAAAGAGATGGGAGGGGAAGGATCAGGCGGCCAACGAACTATGGTGCTCATCAATAACCGCCCAAATTTCTTAGCCCGATACAACAATTGCTGGGCCCTGAAGGCTTGGTGCTCTGACGCCCATCATGTGGCCGCCAATCCAAAAGGGTGCAGTTTCCCTGCCCTCAGCCTGGCGTCCATAGTTTGTTAATATGGTGATTTAATTAGCTGCTCTTTCAACAAGCATGTACTACAAGCCGTTCATTTTTTCTTTGCCAAACGGTAGTGGAAATGAAAATGTTGGGCTCAATGACACAAACAAGAAAAAAGTCATGGTTTCCTCGTTATTAATACCCCAAAGTTTGGGGTTTTGTGAAATTT
Source organism: Triticum aestivum (assembly GCF_018294505.1). Classification (NCBI taxonomy): domain Eukaryota; kingdom Viridiplantae; phylum Streptophyta; class Magnoliopsida; order Poales; family Poaceae; genus Triticum; species Triticum aestivum. Next base: position 81,517,640 of record NC_057806.1, on the reverse strand, counting down.
ATTCTATTGTGCGTACACTTTTTTCCATGACCCAACTACATCCGCAAATAAAACAATTCAAGCTACAGAGTATAATGACAAAGGAATGATTGCAGTGTGTAACTTGACATACTTTAGTGGGACAGATAATTTTAAATTCATGTATGACCTCACATTAATATATTTTTTTTCAGGTTTCTGAATGTAGAATAATATGCTTTCAAGCAAGTTTTAAAATAAAAAAAATTGAACATGCTCGGGTATAGTAGTACTTTTTTATCCAGCTATAGAATACACTTCATACTCTCATTGCTGGTATTTATGTCCATGCAAATTCACATCAGGAAATTTTACCCACACTTCTATGTATTAATTTACCAAATTCAGTCAGTACAATAATTCTGTGTCAACAAAACAAATAGTTTATCATAACTTTAAGATGGAATAATCAGATTATTTAGGTCCAAAATACTTCTACATCAGTGGTACTACCACCTACTAGCTTTCGTCACTCTTGAAAGCTAATACATGTAAATTTTCATAGGCGGCAGGTCTCAGAGGAGCTGTTGTGCCTGCACTCGTCTCGGTGCCCATGCCGACAATCACGGCTGACTCACCAGATCAGTTCCGCGGCAAGCTTCGACTTCCACGTTTTGCTTTGCCAAGCCACTATGAGCTCAATTTCCGCCCTGACCTCATGTCCTACACCTTCTCTGGTGTGGTGGCAATTACTGTCGTCGTCTTAGCACCGACCCGATTCCTCGTGCTCAATGTTATGGAACTCACCATTGACCATGCATCCATTTACTTCAAGGTATGTAAATGGTGCACCCATCTGTAAACCAAAGACAGCTTTCAAAGATCCTTCCATCCTCACGTCACATATATTAAACCCCGTCTTGAATAGTGTCATGGTTCCCAGTTGTCCCAATGTTTGGTGCCAACCGAGGTGGTGTTTTTCAAGGATGACCAAATTATGGTGCTCAGGTTCCGTAAAGAGCTTCCACTAGGTGAGGGTGTTCTTAGGGTGCACTTCAATGGCACCCTCAATCATGAGATGATGGGATTTTACAGGAGGTATGACATCCTTTTTGCATTTGTATTTCATGCACGAAAGCGTAATATTACCAATTGGTATTAGAAGTGTGAAACAATATACTCCAATAAAACTAAAGGGGTATGTGTGTGTGCACGCCCATTCATGTCTGTTTATGTATTTCGTTTTATAATTCTATTCCTACGAGTAGAATATTTATTCTACATACGAGGCAGAAAAAACCGCAAGTCATGTAGTAGGAAAATTAGTAAGACATGCAGAAACCTTGTAAGATGTGTAATAAAATTAATAAGACATCATGTGGATAAAGTTGCAAGCCACGTTAAAATAGTACTCCCTCAATTCCCTTATACAAGGCTACTATAAAAAATACCTTTTGTATATATACAAGGCCAATAACGGTAATCGAGGCAAAAATTAATAATGTTTCTTTGTACTAGCAACTTGTTTAATACTTAGTAAACAAACATGAGTTTTAGTAGGTTATGGTGCACCAAGAAAAGCCATGTTGTTTGTAACAAAATTATAGGTTAGACATGAACAAAATAGCAGAACACACATCAATTTAATTCTCATGCTCAGAAAAGCAGAAAAGATATAATGTTGTATATGAATCCATGGAGCTATATACCCAAAAAAGGCTATCACCCCGCTTTATATGTAAAACAATTGCCAACACATCGATCGAGACAGACCACAACACAACACACCAACACAAACTCACCCAAGACCGGATACATAGGTGTGATAGGCTTACAACAACATCAGCCCGATCGATATGAACTATAAGGAGCCACTGGAGCTCTTTCCGGAGAACCCGCAAAGAGGTGAAGTTGAAAGACGAAGAAATGGGAGCTCCAAGACGGTGCCTTCATGAAGGACACAACACCAAAGCGCCGCCACCGTCCGATCCAAAGATCTAGATTTTCATCTGGAGCACGACGAAAGGAAAAGGAGTAACCACAACGGAGACTTCAGGAAGATGACGATGCCCACGGGCGTCGCCTCCATCGGCCTGGTCAAGCCAGACAGGGTTTTCACCCCGGCAGCAAACTCCGTCTTCACGGCCACAGATCAACAAAACTCCAGTGTAACGCCCTCGATGCGGCTATATCTCCCACGTGTCGAAGCATGACTTAGAGGCATAACCGCATTGAAAGCAATGTCGCAAGTGAGGTAATCTTCACACAACCCATGTAGATAAGTAAAGGGAAAAAAATACATAGTTGGCTTACAATCGCCACTTCACACAAAACATGAATAAAGCATTACAACATCCAAATACAATCAAGGTCCGACTACGGAACCAAAATAAAAGAAGAACCCCAAATGCGACAAGGTCCCCGATCGACCCCAACTGGGCTCCACTACTGATCAACTAGAACGAAATAACACAAAGGACAAGATCTTCATCGAGCTCCTCCTTGAGCTTGGTTGAGTCACCTGCTCTGTAACATCGGCACCTTCAAACTGGTTTTGGAAGTATCTGTGAGTCACGGGGACTCAGCAATCTCACACCCTCGCGATCAAGCCTATTTAAGCTTATGGGTAAGGTAAAATGTATGAGGTGGAGCTGCAGCAAGCGACTAGCATATATGGTGGCTAACATACGCAAATGAGAGCGAGAAGAGAAGGCAAAGCACGATCGAGAAAACTATGATCAAGAAGTGATCCTAGAACAACCTACGTCAAGCATAACTCCAACACCGTGTTCACTTCCCGGACTCCGCCGGAAAGAGACCATCACGGTTACACACGCGGTTGATGCATTTTAATTAAGTTAAGGTTCAAGTTATCTACAACCGGACATTAACAAATTCCCATCTGCCCATAACCGTGGGCACGCCTTTCAAAAGTTCAAAACCCTGCAGGGGTGTCCCAACTTAGCCCATGACAAGCTCTCATGGTCAACGAAGGATATTCCTTCTAGCGGGAAGACCCGATCAGACTCGGAATCCCGGTTACAAGACATTTCGACAATGGTAAAACAAGTCCAGCAACACCGCCCGAATGTGCCGACAAATCCCGGTAGGAGCTGCACATATCTCGTTCTCAGGGCACAGTCAGATGAGACATCCTACGAGTAAAACCAAACCTCAAGTTGCCCCGAGGTGGCCCCGCAGTCTGCTCGGTCGGACCAACACTCAGAGGAGCACTGGCCCGGGGGGGGGGGGGTTAAAATAATGATGACCCTTGGGCGCGCGACCCCCAAGGGAAAAGAAAATGCTAGGTGGCGAATGGTAAAACCAATGTTGGGCATTGCTGGAAGAGTTTTATTCAAGGCGAACTGTCAAGGGGTTCCCATAATAGCCCAACCGCGTAAGGAACGCAAAATCCGGGAACATAACACCGATATGACGGAAACTAGGGCGGCAAGAGTGGAACAAAACACCAGGCATAAGGCCGAGCCTTCCACCCTTTACCAAGTATATAGATGCATTAATTAAATAAGAGATATTGTGATACCCCAACACGCAGAACAATGTTCCAACAAGGAACGATCTCCATGTTCCAACAAGGAACAAACTTCAATCTTCACCTGCAACTAACAACGCTATAAGAGGGGCTGAGCAAGCGGTAACATGGCCAAACAACGGTTTGCTAGGACAAGGTGGTTAGAGGCTTGGTTTAACAATATGGGAGGCATGATAAGCAAGTGGTAGGTATCACAGCATAGGCATAACAAAAGAGCGAGCAACTAGCAAGCAAAGATAGTAGTGATTTCGAGGGTATGGTCATCTTGCCTGAGATCCCGCAAGGAAGAAGAACGAGTCCATGAAGAAGACAAATGGACGTAGCCGAACGGATCCTCACAACTTCAGAACGGAACCGAAGCTAACGAGGGAAACAACCCGGAAAGAAGCAAACAACATAGTAAACAACCATCACATAACATGGCATGATGCACAAACAAGTATGATGCATGTCCGGTTTAATGAAGCATGGCATGTCAAAAATGCACAAACAATCCTACAAATTAAGTGGAGCTCAATATGCAACGGGATGCATATTGACAAAACACCACAATCCATTATTTAGTTCGATCTTGTTTATGTACCCAACAATATTAAATGTTGTTAAGCATGTCAAGAGGTGAAACATAAAGGAATTATCTATCTAAACAATTTGATTGGGGCCGGATATAGCAAACAACAAATCCGGTAAATCCGCATATGCATTTAGCAAATTAATGCAAACAACAATTTTAAACATTCTTGATGTTGTTAACATGATGCGAATGACATGAACATGATTGTGCAATTTTTATTAAAAGTTGACAAGAGCATTATGAAGCACTTGTCACCGTGGTGGAGAGTAAAGAGGTGCCACGGCAACGATAAAGAAAACGGTGCCACGGCAACGTTCCGGTTCCGGAAACTCGATTGGGATGCCGGTGGAAAAGAACAAGTGTGACGGGAGCATGTCATGCGATGAACGATGGGGTGCTCCCGGTTACCGGGTTCCCACGGGCCGACGACGGTGACAAGGCAAAAGAGGGGCAACGTGCACCGACAATTTGAGCATGGAGCAAACACGAGCATCTCATACACCACACATGCATTCGTTCACGGGCGGTCGTCTCGGGGTTATACCTTCGAAGCGTGCGAGCGGGACAGTACTCGTTCAGTGCAAAGTAGAGGAAGTAGCCGTTCTCACGACGTCGGTAGTGGAAGTAGTCGTTCTCGCACGCTCTAGGGTCGGCGGTAGAGGTTCTCGCGATCTCGGCGATGGTAGTGGTACATGTGACGTCGGGGTACTTGTCGGTCCGGTCTTGGCGGCGTAGATGTACACGTTGTCGGGGTACTTGTCACATCATCGGGTGTAGTTGTACATGAGGGTCTTGACGAATCCGAAGGGGTACTTGGCGGGTCCGACCTTGGCGATTCAGATTTCGTAGTGTCCTGGTACTTGATGCAAAGAGGCAACGACTTGGCACGGTTCCGGTGGTCGAACAAGGTAGGGCAGCTCGGCCACGCGCGCTGCGGGCGGCAGAGGACAAGCAGAGGAGTAGCAGCGCGAGGGAAGGCAGCGACGTAGGCGAGGAGCAGCCCCAACGGCGGAGCTCCATGGGAGGCGTAGCCATGCGCGGCTGCTGGAGATCCTCAAGCAGAGAAGAAGCCGGCAGGCTGTGGTGCCCAACGGCCCTGGCGACGCGGTAGGGCGAGCGAGCTCGACCCTCGCGCCCATGGAGGCAAGGAGGAAGACCATGGAGGAGGTGCACGGGTCGCAGGCTCCTGGCGGGCAGAGTTAACGCAGGGGAGGCGCTAGTCCTGGCGCGGCGGCGGGCTTGCCGGCGTCGGGGATGATGCATGAGAGGAGAGGCCGGCGGCTGCGATACAAGAAGCAACCGAGGCGGCTTCCGGCCATGGCGACGGTGATGCGGGTCAAGGGCGGCGTCGCTCCTGGTTCCAGCGGGAGGAAGAACATCCCAGTCGTCTTCGGGAGGCGCGAAGCAGAGGGAGGAGAGAAACTGCGAGCGAGAGAAGGTATCAGGCGAAGGGGAGAGGTCGAGGGATCTCTTGATCCCTCTGGCGGCGCGAGGGAAGATGCGAGGGAGAGGATCGATCAGGATGGGGTTGGCTCGGGCGCCTAGGGTTAGCGCAGGGCGCTGGGCCTAGGGTGCAAATGGCCTAGGGGGGCCGGTGCAGGAGGCCCAGTGTGGAGGGCGCCGGCTGGGCCTTCGAAGGAGAATGGGCCTGCTGCTCTCTCTCACTCCTTTCTAAAACTTCTCCTTTTATCTCCCAAAACAGGAAAAAAAATATCGAAGAAAAAAGAGAATAAAGGAAGTGTTAGGGATAGAATTTGCGCGGGAGGTTAATTTCCCCGGACTCATAAAGATGAGCTTGTACCAAGAAAATAGGAAAGAGCACACGTGTGAAGTTTGAATTCCAACTCATTTGAATTTAATTCAAATGAGTGTGAGAAGGAAGTCGGTATTCGATAGGTTCAAAAATGTTGGGGATTTTGTTAGAGCTCCGGAAAATGGTGAAAGAATTATTGGCAAGACTAGAGAGTCGAAACTTGAAGAAGAAAAAGGCCAAGGGATTTAATATGCAAGTGGGTTCACGGGTGATTCCAAAACAATGGAATTTTAAATATAGCTCCCTAATAACGGGAAGATATGTTATAAAGAGAATCACCATGTGAATTCCCTCGGTTTAAATGGACCGAAGATCCATGCAATTTATTTAGAGAGTTTTAGTTAGCTTTGAGAAAAGATGGCATGATGACATGATGCAATGCACATGATGCAATGAACCAAACAAATCTCACGACGAAACCCGGAAACCCTCGAAGGCATCTGAAGCTCCGGTCTTGGGGCATTACAACACTCCACCACTATGAGAGGATCTCGTCCCGAGATCTAGGATGGCACCGGAGGGAAAAACGGAAGGGAAAGAGAAGAGGTAAAAACTAAGTTGCTTCTTTGACAAACAAATGAAACCAAAGAACCTTTAGATGTTGAACAAGTTGAACGGAAAAAAACAACGAAGATGCACAAAGTTGAAAACACTCCGTTAGAAAAGTGGAACAAGGATCATTACTAGAACCCCGTAGGTTGAAAAACATGAGAAAAGGGTTGCAATGGACAAGAGGTACATCCAAACACTCCGGTTAAAAGGATAAGCACGAAAATAATAAGGTCCTGACAAACAAGAAGATGAGTTGAAGAGAGCAACCTCACAAAGCCTCCGGAAGAAAAATATAAGAATGGACCCAAAAGAACAAGTTCTGCCCAAGATGAATTTGAGATAGCATCCTTAAAAGGAAGGATTGAACGGAGTTGTAGGAAAATCAACAACGAAAAGAATAAGCTTGATATGGTCTTATGGAATACATCTCCAATTATGAGGTGACAACCTGCCACTCACGGGAAAAAGAATTGGATTGATAAGAACAAGGAGACGAGAAACTTATTTCACCGAGAGGATAAAAGAAGAACTTAGGTCATTTATGAGCACCATAAATAGCAACAATCCTTAGGGAAAGCTTTAGGTGAAATATGACCCAAGGTAATTCCAACGACGAGATTGATGGTTTTAAAATACATCATTCTTGACAAGATGTGAATCATGAAACATGAACTCAAATGATCAAGAATGACATAATACCACCTCCGATGATACTGTAGAAAGAATTGCACTCCGGATAGCAAGATGAAGAATGCTTGAACTCCTCTGAAAAGAATCTTGATGAACACTTCGAGAACGAATTAAATCCTTGATGAAACCATCATGTAGAACCTTCATGAAGAACTCCGGTAATGAAAGAATGATCAAACGAAAAGAAAGAGAAGTTGAAAGCACAAGGTGAATCCTTGCAATGATTTAGATGGATTTCCGTGATAATTAGAGCTTGGAACTCCGGGAAAGAAAGACGAGCACTTGAAACCAAGAATTTAATCATTGTGAACTAACTTCGTAAGAAAAGATTAACATATGGATGAAACAAGAATAAGAATTATACTATGTTTAACCTTCACCAATTAAATTGATGACAAACAACGGATCTGGCATATAACTTATTCTCGTAGAAAAGATTAAAAGAGATATAACATAAACTCAATGGACCACCGGTAAGATTTAACCAACGAATACATTGATATGATAATGAAGGAATAGAAATCTTGAACGAACCACCGTAAGAATTGAAAATGAACAAAGAGAAGATAAAGAAACACCGGGAAGAATTATAAAATGAACGAAGATGCTTGAGAGGATTTAGATACATGAGAACGAAGAGATCACGAGCCGATTAGAGATCACTTGAACGAAGCACCGGTAAAATTGGAGAATGATAGCTGAAAGCTGAGAATGAATAATCCCGAAATGATGGCCTTCGGAGAATCAAACTGAAAAGACTCATGAATTACTCCGGATGGGTGAAAAAGAATTCTGACAATCGAAAACAATTATGAGAGGATGGCAACAATCTCGAATGACGAATCTTGAAGAGAATGGAGCAAGGTTGAAAGAAGAATCTTCTTCGGTCTTAAAAATCTGAGAATGACGACGAGAAACACCACTAAATTGTTGAGATACTCCGGGATGAAAAATTAGAAAGGTTGAACCAACGATGAAAGAAAAGAATGATCTTGGAGAAAAGCATTTGACTGATGATAACTCATTCTTACGTTAAACTTTGAAATGAATTTGAGAATAACTCCGGAAGAATAAGAAGAGTCAGGTAAGATCCTGGAAAAAAAACCTGTGGGTTAGGGCCCACTCAAAAGATACACCGTTGAACGATTTAAAAGAAAGATTGCACCGGTTGAATTAGAAGGCTTGAATACGATAGGACCTCGAAATAGCTTGAATGAAAGCAGAGTGGAAAACACAAATCTTCGAGATATCTTCAGCACTCCGGAACAATTGAATAGCGAGAAGTGGAATGGTTATGAGGTGCACCGGCATAAAAAAACATTGGGCAAAAGAAAAGACTATGCTCAATACCAAAGTTTGAATTTAATCCACCAGAGAAGAAAATGAGTGAAGAGTGACGAACTTGAATCTCCGTTAGAATCTTCATGAGAATAGCCGGATAAGAACATTGACGGAAAAGGAATGGAGAGGCTTCACAACAATAAAATGATACTTGAATACGAAATCTGGTTCCTTGAAGAAAAGGGTGGGAGGGAGGGAAAACAAAGGCAACTTGGAGACGGATGAAACAAACACCGTTCAGAAGAAACTGATACTTAATCTTGCGGATGTTGAAATGATCGGCTTCACTTGAAGAGAAAACACACCGGTTGAAAAAGAATTAACATGACAATCTCGATTGTCATGAAGGATTTGCATTCACATAGAAATGTGAGAACACCACTTATGAAAGGTATGGAATCAACATTTGACATTGAAGCAACTCGAATACCACAACTGAAAACAAAACAAAGGATTGGCTCGCAGTATAAGCCGGAATAAACATATGATAGAGATTTCGTCCGAAGTTTTCGTGGTGGGGCCTACACGGGCTCGACCGTACAACACCATCATGTACAAGGCAGTGCACATGACATACGAAGCGTCCCTGAGTCGGCATAGCAAAGGACTCTTTAAGACACAACGAGACCACTGTAAAACCAACTGTGGATAGGCGGACCACTAGACGTCGAACCCCAATTTCAAATCATACATCTGGCGGAAAGATATCCTAAGAGCTACTTGAATTCCCACTTATAAACTCCCAAAATTTTCCCAGTTATGCAATCAGGTGTTGGGGATACAGGGGAAGCATAATATCTCACCCAAAACTAGCAAATCCTACATCCAGCTGTATCCATCCTTCAACAAATAACCAAGAAACCTTCGGAAATCGTTTACCTCAACCTTCGAAAAGCATCCGTTATACGAGTTATGGCAATACTCCGGAACTCCCGCCCCAGTACTGGGTGGCGTCGAGGTTATCTCACCAACAACTGCATAAAAGAGATTTTCGATGTCGGCGAAATTAAACTCAGGTATTCCAGAACTGCAACGATAAAATTGTGACGACAACACCTCGGAGCTCAACTCCCGGAACACTGCCACAACCCCTAAATGATAGGAGGCACCAAGAACAATGTTCTCGTCACAAATCGATTGGAACGGTTCCAAGATACCCGCGTGATCCTAAATTTTTTTAGTGAAATTTGAGAAGAGAAGAGTCAAAACTCTACGTCAGGATGCCTCACCAGAGCGACGAAGGGACTAAGGAGTAAAAAGAAGTCCTAACTCTCCGATATATATAATTCCTAAATGACTCAAAACATTTTTCTAGACTCAACAACGCCAACTATTCGATCAAGCAGGGGGGCTCCTAAGGTCGGGGAAGGCTCTGATTACGCCCTCGATGCGGCTATATCTCCCACATGTCGAAGCACGACTTAGAGGCATAACCGCATTGAAAGCAATGTCGCAAGTGAGGTAATCTTCACACAACCCATGTAGATAAGTAAAGGAAAAAAAATACATAGTTGGCTTACAATCGCCACTTCACACAAAACATGAATAAAGCATTACAACATCCAAATACAATCAAGGTCCGACTACGGAACCAAAATAAAAGAAGAACCCCAAATGCGGCAAGGTCCCCGATCGACCCCAACTGGGCTCCACTACTGATCAACTAGAACGAAACAACACAAAGGACAAGATCTTCATCGAGCTCCTCCTTGAGCTTGGTTGCGTCACCTGCTCTATAACATCGGCACCTGCAAACTAGTTTTGGAAGTATCTATGAGTCACGGGGACTCAGCAATCTCACACCCTCACGATCAAGACTATTTAAGCTTATGGGTAAGGTAAAAGGTATGAGGTGGAGCTGCAACAAGCGACTAGCATATATGGTGGCTAACATACGCAAATGAGAGCGAGAAGAGAAGGCAAAGCACGATCGAGAAAACTATGATCAAGAAGTGATCCTAGAACAACCTACGTCAAGCATAACTCCAACACCGTGTTCACTTCCCGGACTCCGCCGGAAAGAGACCATCACGGTTACACACGTGGTTGATGCATTTTAATTAAGTTAAGGTTCAAGTTATCTACAACCGGACATTAACAAATTCCCATCTGCCCATAACCGCGGGCACGGCTTTCGAAAGTTCAAAACCCTGCAGGGGTGTCCCAACTTAGCCCATGACAAGCTCTGACGGTCAACGAAGGATATTCCTTCTAGCGGGAAGACCCGATCAGACTCGGAATCCCGGTTATAAGACATTTCGACAATGGTAAAACAAGTCCAGCAACACCGCCCGAATGTGCCGACAAATCCCGATAGGAGCTGCACATTTCTCGTTCTCAGGGCACACTCAGATGAGACATCCTACGAGTAAAACCAAACCTCAAGTTGCCCCGAGGTGGCCCCGCAGTCTGCTCGGTCGGACCAACACTCAGAGGAGCACTGGCCCCCGGGGGGGGGGGATTTAAAATAATGATGACCCTTGGGCGCACGACCCCCAAGGGAAAAGAAAATGCTAGGTGGCGAATGGTAAAACCAATGTTGGGCATTGCTGGAAGAGTTTTATTCAAGGCGAACTGTCAACGGGTTCCAATAATAGCCCAACCGCGTAAGGAACGCAAAATCCGGGAACATAACACCGATATGACGGAAACTAGGGCGGCAAGAATGGAACAAAACACCAGGCATAAGGCCGAGCATTCCACCCTTTACCAAGTATATAGATGCATTAATTAAATAAGAGATATTGTGATACCCCAACACGCAGAACAATGTTCCAACAAGGAACGATCTCCATGTTCCAACAAGGAACAAACTTCAATCTTCACCTGCAACTAACAACGCTATAAGAGGGGCTGAGCAAGCGGTAACATGGCCAAACAACGGTTTGCTAGGACAAGGTGGTTAGAGGCTTGGTTTAACAATATGGGAGGCATGATAAGCAAGTGGTAGGTATCGCAGCATAGGCATAGCAAAAGAGCGAGCAACTAGCAAGCAAAGATAGAAGTGATTTCGATGGTATGGTCATCTTGCCTGAGATCCCGCAAGGAAGAAGAACGAGTCCATGAAGAAGACAAATGGACGTAGCCGAACGGATCCTCACAACTCCAGAACGGAACCGAAGCTAACGAGGGAAACAACACGAAAAGAAGCAAACAAAATAGTAAACAACCATCACATAACATGGCATGATGCACAAACAAGTATGATGCATGTCCGGTTAAATGAAGCATGGCATGTCAAAAATTCACAAACAATCCTACAAATTAAGTGGAGCTCAATATGCAACGGGGTGCATATTGACAAAACACCACAATCCATTATTTAGTTCGATCTTGTTTATGTACCCAACAATATTAAATGTTGTTAAGCATGTCAAGAGGTGAAACATAAAGGAATTATCTATCTAAACAATTTGATTGGGGCCGGATATAGCAAACAACAAATCCGGTAAATCCGCATATGCATTTAGCAAATTAATGCAAACAACAATTTTAAACATTCTTGATGTTGTTAACATGATGCGAATGACATGAAGAAGATTATGCAATTTTTATTAAAAGTTGACAAGAGCATTATGAAGCACTTGTCACCGTGGTGGAGAGTAAATAGGTGTCACGACAACGATAAAGAAAACGGTGCCACGGCAACATTCCGGTTTCGGAAACTCGATTGAGATGCCGGTGGAAAAGAACGAGTGTGACGGCAGCATGTCATGCGATGAATGGTGGGGTGCTCCTGGTTACCGGGTTCCCACGGGCCGACGACGGTGACAAGGCAAAAGAGGGGCAACGTGCACCGACAATTTGAGCATGGAGCAAACACGAGCATCTCATACACCACACATGCATTCATTCACGGGCGGTCGTCTCGGGGTTATACCTTCGAAGTGTGCGAGCGGGACAGTACTCGTTCAGTGCAAAGTAGAGGAAGTAGACGTTCTCACGACGACGGTAGTGGAAGTAGTCGTTCTCGCACGTTCTAGGGTCGGCGGTAAAGGTTCTCGCGATCTCGGCAACGGTAGTGGTACATGTGACGTCGGGGTACTTGTCGGTCCGGTCTTGGCGGCGTAGATGTACACGTTGTCGGGGTACTTGTCACATCGTCGGGTGTAGTTGTACATGAGGGTCTTGACGAATCCGAAGGGGTACTTGACGGGTCCGGCCTTGGCGATTCAGATTTCATAGTGTCCTGGTACTTGATGCAAAGAGGCAACGACTTGGCACGGTTCCGGTGGTCGAACAAGGCAGGGTAGCTCGGCCACGCACGCTGCGGGCGGCAGAGGACAAGCAGAGGAGTAGCAGCGTGAGGGAAGGCAGCAACGCAGGCGAGGAGCAGCCCCAATGGCGGAGCTCCATGGGAGGCGTAGCCATGCGCGGCTGCTGGAGATCCTCAAGCAGAGAAGAAGCCGGCAGGCTGTGGTGCCCGACGGCCTTGGCGACGCGGTAGGGCGAGCGAGCTCGACCCTCGCGCCCATGGCGGCAAGGAGGAAGACCATGGAGGAGGTGCACGGGTCGCGGGCTCCTGGCGGGCAGAGTTAACGCAGGGAGGCGCTGGTCCTGGCGCGGCGGCGGGCTTGCCGGTGTCGGGGATGATGTAGGAGAGGAGAGGCCGGCGGCTGCGATACAAGAAGCAACCGAGGCGGCTTCCGGCCATGGCGACGGTGATGCGGGTCAAGGGCGGCGTCGCTCCTGGTTCCAGCGGGAGGAAGAATGTTCCAGTCGTCTTCGGGAGGCGCGAAGCAGAGGGAGGAGAGGAACTGCGAGCGAGAGAAGGTATCGGGCGAAGGGGAGAGGTCGAGGGATCTCTTGATCCCTCTGGCAGCGCGAGGGAAGATGTGAGGGAGAGGATCGATCGGGATGGAGTTGGCTCGGGTGCCTAGGGTTAGCGCATGGCGCTGGGCCTAGGGGGGCCGGTGTCGTGGTTCTAACTCTGATAGTGATGTAGGGGGTAAGTATGGAGAGGCGAGGTCTTAGCTATGGAGAGGTTGTAAGGACGCAAGGTTTACGAGTTCAGGCCCTTCTCGGAAGAAGTAAAAGCCCTATGTCTCGGAGCTCGGAGGCGGTTGACTGGATTATGTGTGTATGAGTTACAGAGGTGCGAACCCTTGTCTCGGAGGAAGGGGGTGGCTTATATAGAGTGCACCAGGACCCCGGCCAGCCCATGTTACGAAGGGTTCAATGTACATTAAGGTAGGGCGTTACTGATAACGCTAGTAATAAAGTGCTATGATGACCATAAAAGCTACTTAATGACCGACCGTTAGCATGCGGAGTGACTTTAGGTCTCCTGGCCGTCGAGTGGTTGGATCTTGGTTGAGTAATTGCTTCTTGGTCGAATGTCTTCGAGTCTGTCGAGTGGAACACCTCCAAGTCGATTGAAAGGTGATTTATTCTAGAGGTGTCCTTGGGTAGGGCAGTTAGGACAGGCCCGTGACCCTACCCTAGGTACATAGCTTCATCATTAGCCCCCGAATGGATCGAGGTTTGAGTGGGGAAGGAGTTGAGGACTTCTCCGACTCGTTTTCTATGCCGTGAGCATATCTTGTTTTGGATCAACGGACCTGAGTGATGACAGCAACTCCCTTTTCAGTCGCCTTGATCCATTCTTAATTCTTCGCCGAGTGAGTTTCTTTACTTGTAAGGCTCCGAGTGACGATGCGGAGGAGATCTTTGATCTGACAAGTTATTTGCTGCCCGCGGATTTAGTGGGATCCGAATTTTGGGAAGCGCGCGGGACGGGGGAGGCCGCAGTAATCGGACGAGATAGAGCAGAGCCGCCTCGATCCCCGCGCCACCTTTTTCGCCACGTATTGCTCATGCGGTCGTTACGGGTTTTGACAGAGCCATCTGGGCCTACCTGTCAGCCACTCGGAAGCGGCCTCATATAAGGCGTTGGACCGGAGTCTCCCGAAAAGTGTGCCCCATTATCTCTTCTCCTCCTCACGCCTCTTCTCTGCGCTCGCTCTCGCTCCAGCGCCACCGCGCCACATGCGTCTCGTCGGCGACAATGGTGAAGGAGAAGACAGCGGCTCTGGAGCGGGCAAAGAAGGCGGCGAGGTCAAAGGGGAAGGCGACGAGCCGGGGCAGATCTTCCTCGCGGACTGGCCCGCCGAAGGGTTGGATCCAGGGCGACTGGATCCACTCGAGGATCTCCCAAGAAGACCTCGACTACCTGGCCGAGGGAGGGCTGATCCCCTACGACTCGGCGCGGCTTCCGGGGAAGGAGTCCGAGCCGCAACCCCGGGAGGGTGAGCGCGTTCTTCTTGCCACCCACGTCGACCGTGGGTTTTCCTTGCCTCCTCACCCTTTCTTCCGAGGGTTTCTGAACTTCTTTGGGGCTCAACTCCACCATTTTACCCCCAACTCAATTGTTTATCTTGCCGCGTTCATTTCCTTGTGTGAGAACTTCTTGGGTTGTCGACCTCACTGGGGTCTTTTCAAGCATATTTTCACTTGTCGCTCCCAGACAGTGAAAAAGGCTAATCCGAGTGACGAGAGGACCCAAGTGATCCAGATGTGTGGGGGTCTTGGCATCCAGACGAGGGGAAAAAGCTCCTTCCCGGCCATGATTCTTCCCGACTCAGTTCGCGGATGGCAGTCGACCTGGTTTTACTGTAAAGATCAGTCGACGCTAGGGCAATCGACTGGCCTCCCTCCCTTTACCATGGACCGAGTGGAAAAACCCTCCCCTTTGAAGGTGCTCCCGGAGGAGAAGGCGCACGTGAAGGTGTTGGTCAACCGAGTGGTCCAGCTCATTCGTGACGGGGTCACTCGTATGGATCTCTTGGAGGTCTTCCTTCAGCGGCACATCCAGCCTCTCCAAGCTCGAGACCACCCGATGTGGATGTATTTGGGTCTAGAATACTCCACTCGGATCTACCCGGAGGAGGTCGATGACGACACGCTGGAGAAGTGGCTGTCGAGCATTACCGGGAACAAGGACAATCCCAGAGGAGCCAGGAGAGTTCCCCCATTCGACCAGTCGCGTGCACCAGAGCAGGTCTGATTCTGAGTTTTTGCTTGTAATCCGAATTCACTCGCACATCTGTCTGTATTGTGTCGACTGACTTTGTTCTCCCTGCTTTCTTTTAGGCCATTACTGAAATGTATTCGATGCCCAACGGGGAGCAAGAGCAAGCTCTGTAAGGCGAGGCGAGTGGTGGCGAAAGTGGCGAGTGGAATTCTGATGGTGAAGGGGATGGTGGAAGTGACGACTCAAGTGATGGGGAAGAAGTCGAGTCGCCTCCTCACATAGAGAGATGATCCAAGCTTGACCAAGAACGACTGAGTGCCCGCGACAAGGCAACTGCTCAGGCTGGCCAGTCTTCGAAGCGTCCTCGGGTCTCTTCACCAACCCCGACTGAGAAGGCGCCAAAGCACCCCAAAGTTGCAGAGCTGAAGACTCGGAAGGCGCTGCCAAAGATCAAGATCGATATCCCTGTCGCCTCCGCGTGAGTGTCTCTCCTTGTATTCACTCGACGCTCCGCGCTGTTTGTTTTTCTTGTTTTAACTGGACGAACTTTGGAATTGTTAGCGCTGCCACTTCCGGGACCTCAGCTTACAGGGATGATGATGAGGTGATGGAGGATGCGGTCACTTCTAATCCAGGTATGATTTCCACCATACTATCTTTCTTTGGTCGATTCAACTACATCGTGCATCATTGGGTGACGTGATTTTGGCAATTTGAACTTTGCACAGCTCCCAACACTATTGACCTCCCTGATGATGATGAAGAGCCCGAGAGGTCTTTGACGAGGAAGAGTAGGCGAGCTCCTGCAAGTGAGGCGCTACAGTCGACGCCGAGGGAGGAACCAGTCGTTCAGGACACTGGTGATGTCAATCGGGGTTCTGTTACATTCGCGGAGCCCTTGTCGAGTGCCTTGCCTTCTTCTTCGACTGCTCAGGCCCCTGTCGACCCGCCTTCAGTTTTTGCGACCCATCATGTCCCAGAGGACGAGGTGAATGCTGCTAGGGAAGCCATACGCCAGGCGGGCATTATGATGGAGAAGATGAAGATTGTGCGGGACGCCAGCCAAGCCGCCTATGATGCCAGATCGGCTCTCCAGAGCAACGTTCAGGTTAGTCGGCTATCTGAAGATTTTTTCCAAAAATCTTTGCGTCTGTACACCCACTGGGTGCATCGATTGAAGTTTTGGACTAGTGGAGACTACGGTGGACTGCTGGCAGTCGACTGTAGTCTTTGTATTTTGCCGAATGTATAAACCAAACTGGTAGTTTGTCTCTTCCACTCAACTTCGGCGGGCCGGTCGAGTGGGATCAGAACCGGTGGGGGCACGCTAAGTGCACCCACTGGGTGTAGTCCCCGAGGCTATGGTGGACTGCTGGCAGTCGACTGTAGTCTGAGTTCTACTTTCTTTCTCTATTTTTTTGAACTCGACTTCGGCGGGCTGGTCGAGTGGGATCAGAACCGGTGGGGGCACGCTAAGTGCACCCACTGGGTGTAGTCCCTGAGACTATGGTGGACTGCTGGCAGTCGACCGTAGTCTTAGTATTTATTGCCTTTGTTGTTTTTTTTGCTGTAACAATAACTTCTCCCCTTTGATTTCATAAATCTTGCGATCTTGGATCTCACTTTGCTGACTTGGAGAAGCAGCAGATTCAACTGAACCTTGATTTGGAGCTGGCCAGGACAGAGCTGCAAAAGGTCAGAGACGGCGCCGCAGGTAAGACGATTTTTTCGACTGGTTAGTTTTTAGGCTTGAGTACCCTTCTACTATTTCCGAATCAATCATCATTTCTTTGCAGAAAAACTGAGAGAAGCTCTGGCGAAGAAGGATCAGGACTTGCCTGCTGCCCGTAAGGAGGCTGACGACAAGACCGCTCTGGCCGAACAGAAGCTGGCTTCGGTCGGCCAGTTAGAAGAAGAGAATACCAGGCTGAAGACCGCTCTGAATGAAGCCAACAGGGAGTGTACACGTTGGAAGAAGGATAACCTCAACCTGAACGAAAAGATGGAAGGCATCGCTCGCAGGAGGGACGATCTGGAGAGCTACTTGAGGAAACCCGCCAAGAAGTTGTACATCAAGCTTGAAGGTGCACATTCAGTTCCGACTGGTGTTTTTTTTGTGTCGACTCAGTGTATGAAAATTGACTTATCCTTGGACCGTGAATGCAGAGTTTTGCCAGAACTTTGAAGAGGAGACTGGGCGGATCGAACCAGGTTTGGATCCAATCAACTCTCCCGTGAAAGATGAAACTGCCATGAATCTGCTCCGACCGGAATCTCACATCGACGGTGCCGTGGACTACTTGGCTCGACTGAAGGTCGCCATGTCACGAATCGACCCGGCACTTTGGCCAGAGGCTACGCTCCAAAATGATCTTGAGTCTCTGATGACTCGACTTAACGGAATCCCTGACCGAGTGTAGGAGTGGAAGAAGTCTTCTTCTTGGTGTGGCGCTGATGTGGCTCTGTCCTTGGTTCGTGTCCACTACAAGGAGGTGCGACAAGACAAGCTGGCAGCAATCAAGGTCGCCAACACCCAGAAGCATGACTTCTGAACCTTTATGGAGACTTTCATCGCCGCAGCCACTCGGATAGCCGACGACGTCGACCTGGATGAGTTCGTCGAGCCTGCCAGCCCTCCTCCCGCGGAGCGAACAAACTCTTATGTCCCACCTTAAATTTGCCTCGGAATGCCGAGTGGTTTTTGTAACCGTTAAAATTTTTCGGGCTGCATGCCCGAGTACTTCGATCTGTGGTCTGGAACTTTGGATCTTATCTGAACTTGATTTATCGTTGAATATCTTCATGAATTATCTGTCGAGTGGAACTTGTTCTTCACTCGAAATAACTTTGTATTTGTGGTGCAGCTCCGAAGGAGAAGGTAGCAGTCGATTTGCACCTCATCGTCCTTGCGGGTTGGGATGTGTTCCGTACTTAGGCGAGCACTGGGCTGCAGCTAAGCCACCGAGTGGAAGGTCTGCTCTCCACTCGGTAGGATTTTTAAAAACTTAGGCGAGTACTGGACTGCAGCTAAGCACCCGAGTGGGAGGTCTGCTCTCCACTCGGTAGGATTTTTTCAAACTTAGGCGAGTACTGGACTGCAGCTAAGCCCCCGAGTGGGAGGTCTGCTCTCCA